>NC_035442.2:3611760-3911760 GCF_002127325.2 Helianthus annuus | reverse complement strand
TACAAAGCCAGTCCAGCACGGTAATCAAAATCCCTTCAGAAACCAAGGCAACCAGCAGAACAGAAACAGAAACAATGAGCGTACATTGGTGCCTGTCCACAACCAAACTAATCGGGCTCTTGCAGTTCAGGTGGATGAAGGTTGTGACTGGTCAATCCAGTTGGGAAGTGATGCTCCCGATGGAACAGCGTGTTTTGCTCAGGTTGTGAAAGAGCTAGTTCACACCAGTGGTGGAGAATCTTCTGCCAGTGGTGGTGAATCGTCTGAAGATGAAGACTCTTCTGGGTACAGCAGGAGTGTTGATGAAGAATCATCCAATTCTGGTGATGATCATGTGGGTGAGACATCAAATGCAGCAATTGATGCAAATATTGATGAACTTTTGGAGGAAACTGCAGCAGACACTCAAAGAAGATCTATTCTGGTGGATCAAGCTGCTTTTACTTCGTCTTCTCTTTATTCAGCCTTTATGGCTAATGTCGGCAGTTCGTCAAGTCAGGTATGTGTCGATGAACCCACTGCTGATAATTGTGTTAACTGTGATAGCTTGAATGCTAAATGTGCTGATCTAGAAGGAAACATGTCTGAGTTGCAAGCCAAACATGATGCTTTACAAGCTAGTTTGTTTGACTTGCAAGACAAACATGGTTCCTTATCTGCTGAGTGGTGTGAATTGCAAAGCAAGTATGAGGCTTTGCAAGAAAAATATGATGTGACATTCATCCACAATCAGAAATTGACTGTGGATCTCTCAAAATGCACAGAAGCCAACATGTTTTATGAAAACCATGAAAAAGAGTTTAAGTCAGTAATTGAAACATTAAAGAAAGATAAAACTGAACTGACTAAAATGGTTTCAAGAAAACAAACTGATATTAATTTGTATATATCTCGCCTTGAGATCATGCAAAAAGAGATGGCTTGTGTGAAAACAGAAAGTGATGCGATCCAACTCAAGCTAGACAGTTATTTGAGCTCTAGCTATGTGTTGGACCACATCATCGATGTTCAGAAGGAAAAGAGAGATGTCACATGCATAGGCTACAAGAAGTGTCCACCACCAGTTAGACACAATTATGATGCCATGCCTGATGAGGAGGACAGAGTGTTCTTTGAACCATCTGTGCCTCTAGATGTGAAAGAGTTTGCTGCAGGGCTCGGATACCAAAAAGAAGTATCCTCAGATTCAGATGTGTCAGCAGATACATTTGTAAGTGCTGAACTGCATCAGGATCCTCCTGTCATTATTGAGGATGCTGATTCGTCTGATGATGAATCTGATGATGCTGTCAAAGCAAAGTCTGATGCGGTTGTTAAAGATGAGGACATACCTCTTGAGAATTACATTCTATGTGATCCTCCAGCAAAACCCGCTAAGACTGTTGCAATCGAGCCCGTGTCTGAGAAAGAGTCGGAGAATGTGAATTTGCTGTACACTCTGGTTGGTGATGATAAAATCTATTCAGACAAAGACTTTCCGATTAAAAACGTTAATCAATCCTTAATCAATAAAGTTTTTGAAAATTCGACCAGTAAGTTCTTGGGAAAGACAGGACCTAAAGTTACAGTTACACAGTGTCCTCCTGTCCCAAAAGCCGAAATTCGAAAGCAATTTGGCAACAAGAAATCACCAACAATGCCAAAACAGCAAAATCACACCAAGCCCAAAGGAAAATCACCGGCTCAAGCTGAAAAGAAGCCGAATCAGAAAAGAAAGAAAAATGTTAACTTTGTGAAATCGACGGGAACAGACAAAATAGAAAAGTTTGAAAATCAATCTAACTTAGATTTTGTCAAGAAAGCCATTGTCGAGAAAAGAAATGAACCAAGCAGTTCAAAACCTAGTACCTCGGGTTCACAAAGTTCAACATCATCGGCTAGACGAACACATGATACTTCGGGGTTTGTTGAACGAAGATCATGTTTTGAGTGTGGAACCATTGGGCATATAATTCGAAACTGCCCATATCTTCATAAGCTGAAAGAGAAAGTTGATGCTCCCCGTGACCAAAATGACCGTAAGCGATCTGTTTCTGCAAAACAAGATCCCTGCCTTGTAAAAGAAAGGGAAAAGAAACAGAAACGCCAACAGGTCAAAAGAATTGAAAAAGCGATTAAAACCGATGTGGTTCAAAAACAATCTGTTTTTGTAAAACCGGTTAACCCAAAAACTTCAAACAACAAAGAAGTTAAAATTTTAAAGAATAACACTGGTGAGACCAAACAGACTTGGAAACCAAAAACGGTTGTTAAATCAGGGGGACCATCACAATTCACCAATCATCAAAGACAAGAAGTTATTGTTATTGATGAAAATGGAAGACCCAAGACCACAATGGCTTGGGTCCCCATCTCCAACTAATCATTTGAGTTCATGTGCAGGGTGTTCCAGGAGGAACTATCAGTAGTCACTGGATTGTTGATAGTGGGGCATCCAGGCACATGACGGGCGACATGAAGCTTCTCTACGACGTTAAATCTATTAGAGGCGGTTATGTTGCTTTTGCTGGAGATAAAGGTGGATATATAACGGGTGAAGGAATGATATCTAACGGGGTTGTCAGCTTCGACAAGATAAATTTCGTGCAACAACTTGATCACAATCTTCTTAGTGTTTCTCAAATTTGTGACAAGCAATTCTCAGTGCACTTTAATGCTAATGGATGTTATGTGCTGAAACCCGGCTTCAAAATTCCAAAAGAATGGATTCTCTTGTCGGCTCCAAGGATAAATGATTTGTACGTCCTTGATATGAGCCAGGCTATTACTACGTCTGCACAAGCAACATGTTTCGTTACAAAAGCCACTGAAAAAGACACAATCTCTTGGCATAGACGTATGGGTCACATTCACTTGCGCAAAATGAATCATTTGGTTTCAAATGAATTGGTGAATGGTGTTCCCCTCAAAAATTTCCATCTTCAAGACGTCTGTGTTTCGTGCCAAAAGGGTAAACAAACGAAGAAGAAGCACCCTACAAAGAAGATCAACACGGTGGCAGTTCCCCTTGAACGCTTGCACATGGATTTGTTCGGTCCTGTCAAGCACAAAAGTATTCGGGGTGATCAATACTGTCTCGTCATTACTGATGATTATTCAAGATTTTCTTGGGTTGCATTCATGGCACACAAGAGTGAAACCTTTGGAATTATCAAAAACTTGATCGTTCAGATTGAGAATTTGTACAAACTAAAGGTTAGGCGGATACGTAGCGACAATGGTACTGAATTCAAAAATCATGCCATGGCGGAGTTTTGCACTGAAAAAGGTATTCTTCATGAATTTAGTGCAGCTTATACTCCTCAGCAAAATGGCGTCGCTGAACGTAAGAATCGCACATTGATCGAGACTGCTAGGACAATGTTGGTAGAATCACAGCTGCCCATTCCATTCTGGACTGAAGCTGTCGCCTCTGCATGCTACACATTGAACAGAGTCCTTACAGTCAAAAGGCACAACAAGACCTGCTTTGAGCTTATCAACAAACGGAAACCAGATCTGTCTTATCTTGAACCGTTTGGAGCTCCTTGCACTATGATCGATCCTAATGGAAAGTTTGGGGCAAAAGCAATTGATGGATACTTTCTTGGGTATGCCACCCCTAACTTACGTGTCTGGAATCTAGAGACAAAAAGGGTCGAAGAATGGTCTGAAGTCAGAGTACAAAGGCACACCTTGCCAGTCAAATGTCCTGGTCAACCTTGGATGTTTGAGTACGATGACTTTTTCAATTCGATCAATGTTGAAGCCGTTGAGGAAAATACTGCGGCTAGGATGTTTTTCGAGAGTGACAATGCAACAGTTTCACCGGTGGTTCGTCCAATTCTTGTTAATCAAGAACCATCTTCTTCGGTGAACAATAATACTCTCAACAATGAGGATTTTCATGATGCAACCGAGTTGAACGAATCTTCAGAGGATGATGAATTTCTAGATGCAGATCAAGAAGCTCCTACAACAGCAGTTCATGGTACTTCAGAAGGTACTCCTCCAGTGGATGCCACCAGAACAGCTGAAGCTACTGCATCATCCTCTTCGTCAATTCCGGGTCTTGAATTGGTTGTTGATCTTAATCTCAACAACCTGGGTATCAATATTCCAGTTCGTGATAATCCTGAAACAAGGATTCATAATACCCATCCTCAACAAAACATCCTCGGTAATGTGCAGAGTGGCGTTCAAACGAGAAACATGTTGCGAAACAACAACAATGCAGGCCTGTATGCTGCCATTAGAGAATCTGGGCAACAAAACGATTGGTCTTTCGCGTGCTATGTGTCACAGGAAGAACCAAGAACTTGGAAAGAAGCCTTGAAAGATAACTCATGGGTGGAAGCTATGCAGGAGGAATTGCAACAATTTCAGAAGCTGGGTGTCTGGAAACTGGTAGAGAAACCTCCTGGATACAAGAAGATTGGTACCCGTTGGGTTTTCAAATGCAAAAAGGATGACCGCGGAGTTGTTATCCGAAACAAAGCACGTTTAGTCGTTCAAGGTTTTCGTCAGATAGAAGGCATCGACTACAACGAAGTGTATGCACCAGTGGCACGTCTCGAAGCAATTCGAATTTTTCTAGCCTATGCGTCCTTCAAAGGATTCAAGGTTTATCAGATGGATGTGAAGAGTGCATTTTTACATGGTGTGGTGGAAGAAGAGGTATATGTCGAACAGCCTCCAGGTTTTGAAGATCCTATTCATCCCGATCGGGTTTGGTTGCTCAACAAAGCTCTCTATGGTCTTCATCAAGCACCGCGAGCTTGGTACGCAACCTTATCACACTATCTGCTGGAGAACGGTTTTCGACGTGGTCTTATCGACTGTACTCTCTTCATCAAAGAACAAGATGGAGATCTTCTACTGGTACAGGTATATGTTGATGATATTATTTTTGGTTCTACTAATGATGTCTTGTGTAGGGAATTCGAGCGCATTATGCAGGATAAATTCGAGATGAGTGCTATGGGGGAAATGACCTTCTTCTTGGGCCTTCAAGTGCAACAAACGGAGTCTGGGATATTCATCCATCAGACTAAATATGTTGGTGACATCTTGAACCGGTTTCAGATGTCTGACGCAACGCCCATTGGTACCCCATTGCCAACTAATCACGGGATTACTCCAGATTTGAAGGGTGAAGCTGTTAGCCCCTCCAACTATCGCGCAATGATTGGATCTCTTATGTACCTCACAGCATCAAGGCCAGATATTATGTTCCCAACATGCCTGCTTGCCAGATATCAAGTTAATCCGAAGGCCTCACATCTTGCTGCTGTTAAAAGGATTTTTCGTTATTTGAAGGCTTACCCGGACACCGGTCTGTGGTACCCTAGGGATAATAACTTTGAATTGGTAGCATTCAGTGATTCTGATTTTGGCGGATGTAAAATCGACGGCAAATCCACAACGGCTGGATGTCAGTTTTTAGGAAATCGCCTTGTCACATGGCAGTGCAAAAAGCAGACGTGTGTCGCTACATCAACATGCGAAGCTGAATACATTGCTGCCTCAAGTTGTTGCTCCCAAGTTCTTTGGATCCAACAACAATTGCGGGACTACGGTTTTGAATTCCTAACTACTCCTATATACGTTGATAATTCTGCTGCTTTAGATATCACTAGAAATCCTGTGCAGCATTCAAAGACCAAACACATCGAAATCAAGTATCACTTCATTCGTGATTTCTTTGAGAAAAGATTAATCGATGTTGTTAAGGTCCACACCGATGACCAACGTGCCGACTTATTTACCAAAGCTTTTGACAAATCAAGATTTGACTTTTTATTACTGGTAAATGGCATTCAGGTCAAGCAAGAGTAAACCAACATCGGAAAATCATTTTTGCAAATATCTTTGTGTTTTTCAATTTATCTTAGTTTATTGATTTTAGGGGGAGTAAATCCAAAAATATGAAAATCCAAAAACATCGAAAAATTTCAAAAACACAAAAACAATAGAAAATCAGAAATGAGTTTCCTGGCGAGAAAAAGAGAAAATGATAGTACATCAGTGGTCTATCCAAACCTCTTTAAACATTAAATGATAAACGATAAGCAGCTCTATATAAGATGTATCGGTAGGCTCACAATCATTTTAAAGTGTGCAGGAGATATAAACCTTAATCGACCGAAGACCAGATGGGAACCATTCATTGGCATATGGTCTTAGTACCGAAATTTCGTTTGATAGATTGCCGAGGTTCTGAGATATTCGGTCTTTATGCTGCTTATCATCTGGGTATCATGGTTGCTTCTATAAATAGACTAAGTCTAAGATCTTCCATGATACTATACATACGTGTACATAATACATACTGCATTCGACCTCAATAAGTGATAAACAATCACATGTCCAATACAAATAAGTGATAAAATATCACATTTATCCGGGAGTCAAGTTCGTCTCTCTGCTGTATGAAAGTACTGACCTGTTCACGGACTTGCTCCTGTGCCCCCATGCATATGAAAATCAAGTTCCTCATCAATAAGTGATTCTATCACAAAGGACTTGTTTTCAAATCAAAATAAGTGAGAATCTCACATCAATATACGGTCAAACAGATGATAATCGGTATACTCACCGGTAAGATGAACCCTCGTGCATACCTTGATACGGGAATGTGTCGTGATGTGGATGAACACCGGTCGGTAAGCATAAATCATACATTAACGTATCTCCTAATCATGATTACATCTGATAAGTTGAGCTTAAGTGGACAACAATACCGATAATTGTTATAGGATGCTTATCTTAATGTTAACTAATTGAACAACAAGAGCGTTATGGCATGATCGTACACTGATATGATTCTCTTACCCTCGAAACTCGCAAAAAGATTGTCTGTATATATTTATTTACTGCTTTCAGTCCTTACATTTGAAAAATTTCAAAAAGCCAAAAAGATTTTATTTCTTCTTTATTTTCGATCGTACAATGTTGGAACTCGAGTCTTCGTTGCCTGAAACCTGAACGAAAACCGAATTGACTAAATCTTCATAAACGGTTGAAATTTGCATGTTTTTGAAAGTTAGAAATTGAAATTGATAAATTTATTAAACTTTCAAACTGTCGGACGGTGTCTGTTTGTGACATGGTCATGAGTGTGTCATTTGTTTATGATTAACTATATTCCAAGCAGTTGTTCTCATTACGCGTTTAGATCTCTTGCATGTGCAGATTCTAAAGGTTAGGAGAACATAGTCGATGACAAAGCTTTGGAATGAAGACACTACATGAAGGCACTCAAATGATGAAGATGATCGAGTTGCCGCTGGCCATCGTCAACTCCACAAGGATCTCACTTCATAAAGTTAAAGTATTTCACGAGCATAACTCAAGGGGGAGCTTATGTTAAGGGGGAGTTTGTCAACACACTTCCTACATGATACGGGTAGTTTGTTGATATACTCTCTTCTTTCAAGACGTGAAGACTTTGAAGATCCTCCGATATTGAAGACTTGAAAGGACATCAGAGTTTTGGAACTCGAAGACCAAAGACCGTCGAAGTTCGAGACGCGTCTACAATTTTGGAAGATAAAGACAAAGCTACAGCCAAGGGGGAGTTTGTTAGTGCACTTGTGTCTGTACTTTGTCTGTATTCGGTCTCGATGTAAACGATGTCCTGATTAGTGTGTAAGTTGACCAAGTCAACCATCCTCCGGTTTGACTTGGACAACAGTTGGTAAAATGATGAAAGATGTTCTGATCGAAGGATAGCTCCTCGAAGGATACTGTTGATCCTTCGAGGTGTTCGAAAGATATGTTTCGAATGGTAGACCTCGAAAGGTGATCTTTCGAGGTCATTGATGATCCTTTGAATGACTTGTGTTCGATAGATGATCCTTCGGACCATCTATCGGATCCTTCGGTCAAGACATCATGGGCTGGGTATATAAATACCCATGCATGTGTTGAGTTTTAGTAGACTTGTTAGAGAGAACACACACATCCGAGAGATAAGCTTGAGAGCATTCTGCCCGGAAACTCACACACACACTTTGAGAGTTTACAAGTTAGATTTGTAAACATTGTGCTTGTAACCGGAACCTTCATTTGCATTAATACAACTAGTATTAATCGGTGAATCTTGCGTGTTTGTGTTTATACTTGTCTCATCCCGGTTTGCCTTCTAGCTTGGATTCCGCACTCGCTAGTGGGTTAGTATAACAAGGTTTAGGTTTGTTCTCGATCCTCCGAGAGGGACCTACAGAGTACTCTACCAATCCCATCCCTACTCCTTACAAGCCCAGGGCCCAGGCCCATTCACCACCCCACCAGCCCACACAACTCCCACGGTACCCATTCACACTCGTCCACCCCTTCATCGAACCCACCTTCCTCACCAATCCCAACTTCACCCCCTACTTCGCCTCCTGTCGACCAGCCAATACCTACCCCACCTGTCCACACCCGTACCATGCGTACGCGTGCTATGGACGGAATTCACAAGCCGAAACAACTTTTTAATCTCCATGCCGATACCATCGTTCCAATTCCAAAATCCCCCCACCTTCGCTTTATCCATACTAGAATGGCGTACCGCCATGGCTAACGAGTTTCATGCGCTTATTAATAATAAAACGTGGGAGTTGGTTCCACGAGACCCACATATGAACATCATTAGAAGTATGTGGCTTTTTAAACACAAGTACAGGTCAGACGGGTCGCTTGAACGATACAAGGCGCGATTGGTTTGTGATGGTCGGTCTCAACAAGTTGGCATTGATTGTGGAGATACTTTCAGTCCTGCCTTCAACCAGCTACAATCAGGACAGTCTTATCTCTTGCATTGTCCAAATCATGGCCTGTTCATCAACTTGATGTTACTCACGCTTTTTTGCACGGTCATTTACATGAGACAGTGTACATACACCAACCTCTGGGTTTCCGCAACAAAGAGTTTCCAGACCATGTTTGCTTACTTAAGAAGTCTCTGTACGGGCTCAAACAGGCCCCTAGGGCCTGGTACCAGCGATTTACTGATTATGTCTTAACCCTTGGCTTTGTTCAGAGTCGCTGTGATGCATCCCTTTTCATTCTCAACAGTGCGGGTCACACTGCTTACCTTCTACTCTACGTTGATGATATTCTCCTTGTTACTTCGACTACAGGTCTGCGGGAACATCTTCTCTCTCTCCTATTCAAAGAGTTTGCTATGAAAGACCTCGGCACACTTAGTCTATGTCTTGGCATTCATGTCAGACGCACGAGTGACTCTATGTTTCTATCTCAGCAGAGCTATGCATCTGACATCATTGAGAGGGCAGGTATGACTTCTTGCAAACCCGTGGCCACACCAGTCGACACTAACTCCAAACTTAGTGCCTCTTCTGGAACCGACATCGAGAACCCTACCCTATGCAGAAGCCTTGCGGGTGCGCTACAATACTTAACTTTCACTCGCCCCGACATCAGCTATGCGGTTCAACAAGTTTGTATTCACATGCATGCCCCTAAGACTGACCATTGGAATGCCCTGAATGTATAATTCGATACATACAAGGGACTCTCGATCTTGGCCTCACTTTGGGTTCTCAGAAGGACCCTCAGCTTCTTGCTTACACCGATGCCGACTGGGCTGGTTGTCCTGACACCAGACGCTCCACCAGTGGTTATTGTGTTTATTATGGAGACTGTCTCATCTCCTGGTCCTCCAAGCGCCAACCGACTATCTCTCGCTCCAGTGCCGAGGCTGAATACCGCGCAATCGCAAATGTTGTTGCTGAAGTGTGCTGGCTTCGAAACCTTCTCTTGGAGCTCCATCAGCCTATTACAAAGGCGACTCTAGTTCATTGTGATAACATTAGTGCCATATACCTCTCAGGCAATCCGATTCAACATCAGCGGACCAAACACATCTAGCTCGATATTCATTTTGTTCGCGAACAAGTACAACATGGGCAGGTCCGCATTCTTCATGTCCCAACCCGCTATCAGATAGCTGACATCTTCACCAAAGGCCTTCGTCGGGTTCTGTTTGAAGATTTTCACACCAGTCTCAGCATTCGCCTCCTCCCGCTTTGATGCGGGGGAGTAATAGACGCTCCATCACATTTACTGTAATTATTGTAATTGATTGTAATTGGCCGTGTCCATATTTATGAGATCCTAATTGATCCCAAGAGGCAAGCAATTACGTGATCTTTTAAAAACATGATTATCACCATACATTGTATATATATATATATATTTTCTTTCGTTACATGCCCCCACATACCATACAACACAAGAGCAAGAAGGCAGGCAAATGACATGTCTGGTTCGAACTGCAATATGCAGGATGATATCCTTTAAGGACTAGTGCGGTGGTAACCTTTTTATAAGGTTACTGAGTATGGGGACCGTCCCCGGAGCGTCGAGGACCGGCGCCGCCCAGCACACCATGCCGCCCCCTCCGACCCCGTCTTCAAGGTCGGCATCTTGACTTTTGAGACGGTGCACAAAATGACAAAAATTTTGGAGGATAGATGCTTGATGACCGTTATAGAATAATAAAAAAATGTTTCCAATTTTAATAAAGAAGCAAGAAGAAGTTCAGATCTCTGATAGGTGAAACGCTTCTTGTTTATAGATTCGATATATGTCACAGATCTCTGATAGGTGAAACAAGAAGTGTTGTAGTTTCTTCAATGACACAAAGATAATTGATTTGCTGGAAATTCAAATTGTGTGAAAGAGATGAAGTAGAAGTAAAGTTAGGGTTTGGATGTTTTTGCAGAGAAAGAGATGGAGTAGAAGTAAAGTGGCAGCGGCTGATATGTGATATGTTGTTTTATGGTTTGTTATGTCAACCCTTTTATCCATTCTAGTTAATTAAAGTGGTTGACATCCGTTCACTTAAAAAATAACAATAATGAATTTATTTTTTTAAACTTAGTATTTTTATTTGTTTAGTTTTTTTTTTTAAACTTATGTAATGTTTGAATTTTTAATATCAGTGAAAGTATTTTTCTATTTTATTTGTTAAATGTTAAAAAAAGTGGAAGATTAAAAAAATAAAAAACATAAAAGTGGTGGGGTAGGATCATCTAGGACCATCCTCCCATGCCCTCTAGTTTTGTGGGATGAACCATCCTTGGGAGGACTATGATGTGGCGCCTACGTGGTGGATTATGGGCACCATACCCTCTAGCGTAAGAATGCCATCTGTTTAGTACAAGCTGCGATTTATATGATCCTGTTGGTTAACATGCCTGACATTATTCGGGCTCTGTGCTCTACCAAGTAGTTGACCCACTAAATATAAATCTATATACTCTATTAAGGGAGCTTAGATGATGACATAGACATTGGCGGATGCATAAATTTTTTTCAGTGGGTTCAGTGATTTTAGATGCTCCAATTTCATAGGACCGAATATAAAACATGTAGTGTCGGTTCAGGTCAGATCGCTTGGGCCATAAAAACTTTCTTGTCCAAGATTTTAACTTATATTATGAATGACAAAAACAATTTTATTACAATAAGAATCTTAATCTTTGAACAAAATGGTTAAATGAGGTGCTTTGAAGATGAACTTTGGTGACCAATATAAAAGTAAATGAAAAAAATTGACACATCAGTCTTTGTAAATAATAAAGAAAACTTGTACCCAGTGCCAGTAAATAATGAAGAATGAAGAAATAATGAAGAAAACTTGTACCCAGTGGTAAAATTTAGCTTTGTAAATAATGAAGAAAACTTGTACCCAGTGCCAGTGGTAAAATTTAGACTATATGTAGCTTTATTTATAAGTTGTAACTGATATAATGCAGATTAGAATGAGGAATTGCTGAATTGGCTACAAGTGAGATGGATTCAAGCCTATGCCCATAGCAGATAATGGTGTAAGGCAAAAACAAGTTGAACGACACCAAATAAGTTTTAAATTTCGGTGAAATATAATATTAGTTAATTAACTTGGTAATCAACCTTCAAATAAGCCATGGATATCAAATTACACTCCAAAATACATTTGTATTATATTATAATCTATTTAAAAATAAAATATATTATAAGTAAAATAATCTGAGGTAACAAGGGAGTCAATTCGGCTCGTTACGAGCGAGCCGAGCGGAGCTAGGCTCACTTCTAACCAAGTGAGCCGGCTTGGCTCAGTTTCAAACCGAGGCATACCGAGCGTGCTTTTTTCAAACTAAATCCGAGCGAGTTTCGAGCTTTTTACAAAAGTCATGTAACAAATGTAAGTAAATTTCGACACGTTAATGTCATGACATTTCTTATGGGGGATGTTATTTTTAAACAAAATAACTTGATGGAAAGGTGAACACTATTAACTAATATAAAACCTAGAAATAAAAAAATAAAAGAAAAATTATAGCATCACTCGACTACACGTTAACTAGTAGCCCTATCCGGCTTCGAAGACGCATGCCCCATGGCGCCACCATCCCCCTCGGTTTGGGAAGCCGCTACTTTGTTTTGGCTTGGGGTTGCCAAAGGAAAAGATCAACATGAGCGTTCAACAACGGTAACCATTGTTTTTTTTTAAATAAATTATAAATTAATTTATATTTAAACCCATTAAATATCCATTCAAATCATTATCTTTCCAACCCAATTAACACCCACAAAAACATTAATCTTGTTTTCATCCATGGATAACCAAAAAAGGAATGCTGGTTCAAGCAAAAAAAACCACATAATCTCGAGGGAGTGGTTCGAATATACTAAGTGGCAGTTCGAATAGATGAGGGGTTGTTTGAATTTTCCGACTGAATTTCGTGGTGACCTTTAATTATAGACTATCAATACCCTGTGGTCTAAAACGACATCCGCGACCATATTTTACACAACCACAAGCAAATTTTTATGGCCCTCAAAACCCACCAACCTTTTTTTTGAAACCTAGTGCTCCCACACTGGTTGCACCCGGTTGGTTCGATTTCTCTCAAGATGCTTTGGCCATATTTGACGTGTTTGGCGCGTATGGGAACCCACCAAAAAACTCAATGCTCCTCGCATGGGGAACGAAAACTCCCTTTGTTTGAAGATGTTGAGGATGATGATCATGTGACAGAAACACAATTTTAAACTAACTTCGAAGGAATGAATATCCAAGATGAGGAGCATCAACAACAAGATGTTGAAGTTGACATTAATGAAAAGAAAAAAAGGAAAATTTGTTATCCGAGCCTATCGGGTAGATTGGAGTCTAGAGCAAGAAATAGCCCTGGCCAAAGCATATGTTCATTGCCAATGAAGCCTAGCTCAATTGGTGAAAATTGGGGGAGCTAGAGTGAAGGTCAAGTGGAGGTTGGGGGTTTGACTCCGGTTGAGCGCGTATTTACCACTTGTGGAGAGATTTACCTCTATGGGCTCCAAAGGACTTGTTGGGCCTCGGCCCAGACCCTAGTAGGCCTGGTAAATCGTACCGTTCAAAAAAAAAAAAAAAACTAACCCCAAACAGATGATCAGACATCTGTTTCAGGAAAAAGTGCAAAATTAATAAAAAAGAAAAAGTAACAGTTCCGTTTTATGAATATTGTGAAATGGCAAATCATGTGACTAAAGATTATTTTCTTTTAAAAGCATATGATATAAACAGAGGAAACAGTATTTGTGAAGCAAATCCAGAGTGCACCATCTGTGGTAAGAAAAATCATGTACCTCGGGAATGTTACTATCTTAAACCTTATGTCATAAGAAGAAATAAGGTCAGAGATAGAACATCTGTAAGTCAGGGGGTTGGTCTAAGTAAGAGGAAACCACAACCAACTCATAAGATAGAACATCGTGACATGGATTTTTCATTTTACTATCGCGAGTATCTTTCATGATATGGGATGTGTTTTGGGCATCACGAGTATACCTTATGACACGGTTTGCAAACTCTCCTTATGCTACAAGCGATCTTCGTTACATAATCTTTTTATATTCTACAAGCGATCTAAACTTTTTATATTCTTTAGTTTTTATTTATTTTATTACTCTAACAGTTAAATTAGTAAACCAAGTTTCTCCCTTGTTAATGCAATTTCCCCATTCCTTTCTCATTATTTACATTGACAAATACGATCGACCTCCATTCCAAAATTAGGGCTTCAAGTTCCAGCGCTCTACTCTCTCTGCCATCCACCTGTAGCCTTCGTTGCGTTCACCGAATTTATTTGTGTACGTGAACCGTTCGTGAACAAGCTCATTTCCATAATGAACGAACACGAACATAACATCTCATTTTGTAAGTGCTCATTAACCGTTCATGTACACATTTATTTTCTTAACGAAGGCCTTGTTCATGTTCGTTCAGTTTGTTTACAACCCTATTTATGAACATTAACCCATGTGAAAAAATTATGCTTTTAATTAAAATAAGCTCTTAAAAATATATATTTATGAAATCCGTGTCATACATTTTAATACATTTTTTAAACTTTACTCATATCGACATATTATCTGCTTTACTTGACAGCAGGATTATACAAATGGGTTTGTTATGCCTTTAGGCATCCTTGCTCCTTTGGATCTGAACGAAAAAGGTATAGGAGTATTACATTAGCATCTTCATTTCCAACACCTCAAAATGTAGGATGATTTGAACACACTTATGAAAATGCCAATTATTGATTACACATTTAATGACGACTAAAAATTAAAATATCTTGATATATAACTCATAGCTATAGGGATAGGAAGATTCATGCACATGTCTAAAATAGTTATGAAAATACAAAACAACAAAAAAACACAGTGACCCACACTAGATTTAATCAATCAGGAAATGGGGACCTGCACTTAATTTTCTTCTATTATTGTATCCATGATTACTAAATACACCCATGTGACAAATAGGGTTCACTACAAAAAAAAATGCCATCTAGTGGCATGCAAAAAGTGCCACGGGAAAACAAGAAAGTGCCACTAAAAAACCTTGTAAGAATGGGTGGCACACAAAAAAAGTGCCACAAGAAGCGCTAACGCTAAAGCCTTTTAATGGCACTTTTTCAATGTGCCGCACAAAGTTTTTAGGCTTTTAGTGGCACTTTTTTATGTGCCAGTACAAACTTTTGAGCTTTTAGTGGCACATATTTTTTGCCACAAAAATCATATCAAATTAAATAACATTGACGTTTATCATATTAATTTTAATTAATTACAATTATCATATATTTACATTAAAAAATAAAAACAAAACTGTAAAATGTAGAAATCATAAAATAATCACTTCAATTAAAAGTTCAATCAATCTTCCAAAGATTCCAAATGTCTAAATAAGTGTCGATCTAAGTCTAGTGATCAAACATATAACCCAAATAAACTAACAAGTGTATGAATAAAAACTCAAAACTTAATTGTGTTCATGAATCTCTTTCACAATCTTCATGCGAGTTAAATAAACATCTTCTAACAATTTTCTTGGCAACAGGTTCAAATGCAGCGCCATTCTGCATGGAATGCTTAATGATGCCAACGATTGAACCAAGATTTCGCTCAATATATGGGTGTCTCGATTTCAATAAGTGTTGCAATTTTCCAGTTGTCACCGGCATTTGCTTTGCTTTAGAAATAGAAGAGATAAAAATAATAAGTTAATATCAAAATTAAAAAAAAAAGAGGAATGAAATTATGAAAGAGCTACTGCATTACCAATTTCAATAAGAACTTTGTATGGCAATAAATAACCGGTACTTTCATCTTCTGAACGAGCAATAACGTCTCTCCACTGACAAAGTCCCTGTATTCCACAAGAAAAAACCCTCGAATATATTATTTATTATATCATTAACAGAGAAATAAAAATCAGTGACTTACTGCAACAATCGCAAGTTGCTGGCCGTTGAGATCAACATCATAGAACCTGAATCAGCAAAATAAGTGATGTCGTAAAACAATTTCAAAATTGGAAATCTCAGAACGTATCACAATCACAAACATAAATAGAATTTACCCATATATGTTTAGATATGAGTTCTCAGCCAGAATCTCTTTCTGCTAGAGATGCATACATAGATCATAACTGCGTTGGTGTACCTGAAACCAATGGTTTTAACTGAAATTATAAGACAAAAATATTTTTCAAATATTATACAGAAAAAAAGAACCATTAATTTACTACCTCAACAAGAGATGCTGGGCAGTTTGGATCTGTTGATGATGAAAGCGGATTTCTTTTCATAAGATCATATATGTACAGAAGATAATGTGTGTCTTCTCTAGCATATCTATCGAAGATAAAAGTAAAAGGCACGCATAAACATGAAGAAACATGTAATAAAAAGGAAAAAAATAGAGTAAATTTGTAACAAGCAACAACTACCTCAGCATTTCACCAGTCAACGGTCACAACCGCCACTCCGCATTTTGGTATCTGTTAATAAAAAACATGTAAATTACATGTTATGTGTTGTGCCATGTGTGCAAAAGATACGTACTCTTTATTTGCAGCAACGTCACAAAAGTGTTTCAATAGATACTCTAGGGAGTCTCTCCAACTTTAACACCTGTGAGGCCTATACGATTTCAAATTCACGATCGAATTAAACTCAATAAAATAAAAAAAGATAATTCTTTTCAAAATCATACACTAAATATAAAATGAATAAAGCATACTCAAAATGAATAAAAGATAACCTGTCCAGTATCAAACATATTGCAGACATATATACCAAAGTCACGTTACAACCATATAATATCTCGATCAGCTCCATGCATAACCTGATATGTTGTAGTGTCAAAACGTTTTAAAATGATTAATAATTAGCTTCGAAACTTTTCCTTCAGACAAAAGAGATTACCTTTCTTTTGGTAGGATCATTAAAAACCTCTCAGATACGGGCCAATTTGAACCCGTAGTTTCAAAGTGTCTACGATAAAATCTTCCGTTCTGATAGATATTTGCATCAAGCAAGTCAAACCTTGAAAAGATCGATAATGATTGTATTCTAAATCAACCTAAACAACACCAGAATCATAATAGTGAGTACTGACCAGCATTATTACTAGGTGCATTTCAAATAAAATAATGTAATATAAAAGATTACCGCAGATTCATTGGCATCACACAATTTAGCAGCTAATTCCTTCAAAACTTTAACATCTTGTACGAGCTTAAAAGAAGTACTTTCAACCGGAGGTGGGTTCGCAGGCTCTACATCACTTACCGTCATATCAATGAAATCCGTGGCTGAAAGTTTCTCCTGTAAATACATAAGTAAATCTTATTATTTTGAGGGACCCATCTATATCTATCCCTTTATTGACTAACAGAACCGACAATAGCATCTTCGTATCTCATGTGATATCAATAAGATCAACAAAAAAAAATATGGGACGTCCAACCTGAGAAAAAAAAAAAAAAAAATCTTAAAACAACCGTTAGTATAGGGTCAAGAATCTCTGACAGTAAGACCGGCAACAACCCTTAGTATAGGGTCAAGGCAGTTAAAAACCGCACCAAGTATAAGCATCTTCCCGAGCTTTGGCTCCACAGGAAGCATTGACAAATAACGGCGTGTTAATTGGTCAAATACAAAACACAAGAAAAAAATTTACCAAAATGCATGCTGCATTCATATTAAGAACAAAGCATAGAAATATTTGCATACCCAGTACAATTAGATTTTCACTCTCGTCTAAAGCACCGATAACCTTGAGATACTCGATAGCGTTTTGGACCTGTGAACGAGCAATTGAGGAAAGTAAATATGATGTATTATTTGAGATATAGATAATTTATCGAAATTTGAGTTGACCATTACCGCTAATAACTTGGGTGACTATAGAGCCTTAGATAAGAATTCGGATATACTTCCAAGCTTTAAACTTTTGATTTGAAGACATAGCGACTGCAAGGGTGTCCTTAGTATTTCGGGCAACTGATACTCTGCGAAAGCGTTATAGACGCATCGAGGATATGGATGGTAACACTATCCGGGTTGAACACGACCCGCCCGTCCTCGCCTCTGCATATTAAATTTTTTATGGTTCTTCAGAAAGTAAAATGTAAACGTCATTCGTGGAACCAATAACAATATAAGTTCCAGTACTATTTTTCATTATACTCACCCAAAATTTCCCAACTTGCACTCACTACCAACATTCATGACAAAGAGCCCAAAAATTAACTTTTCAGTTACATCTTTCAAATCTGCAATCACAAAAAAATAGACTCAACACCATCAATGAGGCAATGAAATTTCATATTTTCATATGGCATAAACGTTGGAACTAAAGCCAACTATGCTGATATATTATTTAAAAAACGGATCAACACCATCCAACGTCCTTCAAACTCGCCCTTTTTCATTCCGCTCCTCTGCCATAACAGCCTTATTCCTGTTTAGAAACTAACAAGGGATAATAAACACTTACAATCACTTGCGAGGAGAATTAAGACACGAGTGTCACTTTAATTTTAAGGCTTTTGTAGATTGGGTCAACTAGTGAAACCACATGTTTTCCATTGGATTCATAATTCCCACTTATGACCAATCAGGTTCACTTTTAGTTTATTGGCAATCTTTATTAAAAACTATATATGTATGTTACGTCATTAATTATCACACCATTATATGAAGAACTGAGAGATGATATTACAAGGGAAATGGGCCAGGAGTGTAAGGGACCAAAATTAGAAGTTTTACCAGGTACCAACGGGTCCATCAATACCAATGGTAACAAGTGGCGGTGCTCGACGGCTAAATAATCACGGCGAGTAAATGAGATTGTTCCAATACATCATGGCTATAGTATAACTTCCAACGTTTCCCCACAAATGATGACCTAATTCATACAAAACAACCCAAATTAAGAACGTGAATAAATCTACAAATCAGGTAATTTGCTTACCGGTGTCATGATGGTAGTGGTCGTCGTCATGGTGGAGATCTAATCTCAAAGTCGAATCGGCAGGGAAGTTTGAGAACGAGAGTTAGTACGATTTGCTTAAAGATTATTTGGGATGTTCAGTTAGGTTTTGAGAATGATGGGGAACTTGGGTTTTGGGGAAAAAGTGGGCGGGGAAGTTTCTTTAATTTAGATGATTTTAAATTTAAAATTTTTGGGAAAATAATTTTAGGGTGGTCAAATTAGGAGGGAACTTCAATAATTTTCAATGAAAGTATCAATTAGAATTAGGAGTAAAATGCATGGATAGTACCTGTGGTTTGGTGAAATTTCACATTTAGTTCTTAACTTTACAAAATTACACTCTTAGTTCATGTGGATAAGTTGTTACTCGGATAGTCTCCAAAGCGGATGGAGGTTAGTTTTTTTTATTAAGTGGGTGTGAAATGACAAGGACTATCCGAGTAATTTGTCAAACCATAGGGGCTATCCAAGTAACAACTTGTCAAACCACAGAGATTATCCGAGTAACAACTTGTCAAACCACAGGGACTAAGAGTGTAATTCTGAAAAGTTAGGGACTAAAGTCAAAATTTCACCAAACCACAAGGACTATCCATGATTTTTACTCTAGAATTAGGGAAAAGTTATTAATTTACAATTAATTTCTTTTAACTTATAACATAATTTAATATTTTAATCTACTTTTTTTTGAACAACCGGATTTTATTAAACACCCAAAATCATATACATAGTGTATGACATCTAGCAAGTTACTAGAGCACCTTCACCCACATTTTGCCCATCTTACGACAGTAATTGTTTAAACCCAAAAACTCACTCACACGCCACACCCGACAATAGACAAGATAAAAACATTTAGGGTATAGAATTATGGTGGAAAAAGAAATTTAGGAGTTAAAATAATTACGGGTACAGGAGGGAAACCAAAAATTTTCAAAGGGTTTCAACTTTTAAGGTGGGAAATTTTTAATGGCATATATAAAATATATAGAGTGCCGTTAAAAACTTAAAACAGTGGCTTAATAGCTAAATGC
The DNA here is from genome assembly GCF_002127325.2 of Helianthus annuus. Taxonomy (NCBI): domain Eukaryota; kingdom Viridiplantae; phylum Streptophyta; class Magnoliopsida; order Asterales; family Asteraceae; genus Helianthus; species Helianthus annuus. The sequence goes on along the minus strand of NC_035442.2, from coordinate 3,891,922 downwards.
CACTAAAAGTGTGTGCTAACAAAGTATAACATATCTAAAGTGCCACTAAAAGCTAAAATTAGTGACACAAAAGTTAAGTGCCACTAAAAGTGTGTGCCACTAAATGGCATTTTTTTTGTAGTGGTTGTTCATGAGGTGAGCCAAGCCGGTACAGGGGAAGCTTAGGCTCGACTCAATTATAAACTGAGCTGGCTTGGCTCGGCTTAGATTTGAAACCGAGCTAATAATCTAAGCTCGGGCTCGGCTTTGCTTGATTTAGCTCGATTTTAAAAAGAAAATTTAATACCTATCAATCAAAAGATAGTAATCTAAAATATTATTAAATAGTTCAAAAAAACATATTCAAAATAAGTTTGAAAATCCGGATCCGGTGGGTTTAGACGGAAGTTTGGATAAGATAAAACTAATTCAGTAAAAATTTATTAAGAAGAAGCAGCAGCGGAAGGTTTTCATTATTAATACCGAAAGAGCATTCATCATTTTACAAGCCGGAGAGAGCATCATGCAATCTCTCCAGAATCTCCCCTAGATCCCCCAAAAACTTAACAACTAATGAACATATAACCCTATTTATACATGAGGATTTGGTGAGGATGTACTTATCCGTGCGAACCAATGTTCGTCCTCACCAAAATGTCAAGTGTTCATTTCTAACTCGTAACTATACAATATTCAACACATGCTCTATCTAGCCTATTCGTACAGTGGCAGACACACAAAATATGCACTAACAATTTCGCCCTTGTACGTCACTGTCGAGTCTTGATCTTCAAATATGAGAGCCGTGTTTGAATGTTCTGCAACTTCAATCAAGCATTTGATATCTTCAGATAATTCCCCCTTGATTGATGATTCGGGCTTACATTTGCAATAGCATATTCCGCCTAAAATAAATCTTTAGGTATTTGTTTGCACGGTTCCCTGTTAGTGCATATGGCTATTGCCGAAGTCTTAGATCGAGTCGAATAGGTTGATAGTGTTGTGTTTAAAGAAAGTTAATGTATTAAGGCCACTTCGGCCGAACTTGAATATATGTGTATCCAGTGGCGAAGCTTGAAAAAAAAAGTTCGGGGTGTCGGAAGGTAATGGACCTAAAAAAAATTTCTATCGCATAGTTTCGAGGTCTATGTTCGGGTCGGACGCCGGTGATTCAGGTCGGGTCGGGTCGGGTCAAACATTAAAACGTAAACATTGTTTAACAAACAAACGAACAAAGACACCAAAACATTAAAAATGAGAGAGGAAGGTGGGTACCCGGTTCATTATTCGCTTCATTAACCGGTTCGCTTGTTAAAACTTTTTTGACGTTTAATCTCATTGTTTCCATCAACAATTCCCTCTACCTGTTCTTCATTCTTTCTTTTGAAAAAAGAAGTTATCATTTTATTCTTACCCATAGCATAATGTAATAACAAAACAAGTTAACAAATCACCCTAAATTTCAAACTCTAATTTCTATCTAAATCAAATCACAATACGATTAAACAAATAAAATTAGACCTGGTTACAGAAAGATTCAACAAGTTTAGGGCAAAAATTCGGACCAATTTCACCCATAATTTCAACCTAAATCACATAAATTGTAGCTCTAAATTGAACATAAAGATAAAAAAAACAAATACCTTTAACCTTATGAAGATTGAAGAAGTCGAACAGTTGACTGGAACCTGCGTTTTTCCACCCTTCTGCAGTTCTGGATTGTGGCTTATGTTCTTCTGGTCGATTTCCCAAAGTAAACGAATTTGGGTTTTTTTTTATAGGGAGGGCTTTTAAGTTGGGCTATATAATGATTTGATTTCGGTTATATAATATACATTCTAGTATTCTACCAAATATAATGATTTGGGCTATAATATTTGGGCTAATTAAATATTTTATTTGCGCTACATAAATAAAAAAATAAATCCGGGAAGTCGAAAACATATATACCTAATTTTTTTTTATAAAACCGGGGGGTTGAAAACGTATATACCTACAAAATTCTATACGAAACGTACATAATAACACTACTGACCGAAAAGTTGGGGGGTCGGACGCCCCCTCCCGCCCCTTAGATCCTACGCCCCTGTGTGTATCAAGTTCGACCGAAGTCAGTTGGCTATGTTTGTTTGTTTGTTTGTTACCTTCGGCCCAAGTAGAGTTCATGTTTAGTCATTTTCGGCCGATGTAGTGGGTCTATATATTGAGCTTCAGGGTCTTCATTGTAAAAAAACTTTTGCGACATTGACGGCGAAGCTCTGGCAGTTTAGGGACTCGATGTATATGATCTTTGAATGAATAAACTTGCAATTTAAAGTAAACTTGTGTATATCTAACTAAAATCAACTAGATTCCGCATGGTTGAACTTTAGATACGAATTAGGACCCTTACTATGGACGGATCTCGATCCAACAAGTGGTATCAGAGCCAAGGAGCCTGATTCGTTGCAGATCTACACAAGATTTTCTCATTCTTCTACTCTTTTTTTCTTATTTTTCAACTTTTCATGCCAAATTGATGAACCTATGGACAAAAATGGCTAAAAATAAAATATGTCATGTAAAATCGGTCAATAACAAACCCTTGAAACTTTCAGACTGTCATGTCGAAATCTTGAAAAAATTAAGTTTGTGAAACAAGTTCTGTCCGAATTGATATCTCAACTTCGGCCGAAGTGACATCAAAACTATTGTTTTTTGTTAAAATCTAAGTTCGGCTGAAGTGGAAGTGTTGGTTTTGTCTTGATTTGATGGACTTTGATCGAAGTGTGTGTTAAATCAAGTGAATTTGGTCTATTACTTTGACCGAAGTGACCGATCAAAATTGAAAAAAATTGTTTAAACAATTTCGACCGAAGTTGTTATATAGTGAATAGTTTCTTTGTTATTGGGTCACTTCGACCGAAGTGACCATTGGCTAATCAATTTTCAAGTGTTTTAAAAGAGTGTTTTAGGTACACGTGTTCAAATTCTCACGATGTCGGAACCGGAATTCTATAACGCATTTGCAGCAGCAACAGTACCACAGACAGAGACCACTAGGATGGAGAATGAACTCGGAACGACAGTGAAGCCACCAAAGTTGTTTAACCTCGATGAATACAGCAGCTGTAGAGTGAATGTTCCGGAACTGGGTTCAAGCTAATAATTTTCTCTGCTGGTGTGCTGTTCAGGAGAAGTATCTACCGCCTGCAGGAGAGAATGGTCTGGATAATGTTGGCCCGAACTTGGATCTTGATCTCTAAAGAGCGTGAATAACTTGAATAACAATAACTTGTAATAATCAAACGAATGTTTACAAATCGAATCTAGAATGTATGTACAAATGAATCAATCTATCCTATTTATAGTTTCCTACGGGTACGAGTGAATAGACGCGTCTCTTCGTGAAAAGTCATGTCTCTTGGATGTGTGGTTGTGATTGAATCATGAAGAGGTGTGTTGAATGTCGTCCGTATGATCAACAGTCGCGTCTCCTTGTTCCTTTCCTTGCACCGGTTCGAAATAGTGTGTGTGTAGAGACACACCCATTCGGTTATGAGGGTAGTTTCCAACTTCCATCTTGTCAATTTTGGTCCTCGTACTTTGTAACCGCTACTTAATAATCTATTCTAACTATCTATTTAACTTACATGGTGTTAAGAGATTAACCGGTTTCATTCACCCCCTTAATCTCGAACATCCATGAGTTGCTTCAAATCTTTAATTCCGAGCAGTTCTCTCATTGTAGCAAACTTGATCCTTGCTAGCGCCTTCGTTAGTATATCTGCCCGTTGTAGTTCTCCACTTATGTGTTCCACAGTGATATCCTCGTTTTCCACGCATTCTCTTATGAAGTGATAGTGTGTGTCAATGTGCTTGCTTCTTCCATGAAAGACTGGGTTTCTCATGAGTGCTATTGCTGAAACGTTATCTACTCTGAGTGTTATCTTTTCTTCCTTCCAGCCTGTGATTTCACTTAACAATCTTTTAAGCCATAGTGCTTGACATGCTGCTGCAGTGGCTGCCATGAATTCTGATTCGCATGATGATAGTGCCACTGTTTGTTGCTTTTGTGTACACCAGGTTATAGGTGATTCTCCAATGTAGAATACCAGACCAGTTGTTCCTTTACCTTTGTCTGTATTAACTCCAAAACTACTGTCACTATAACCTGTGATCTTACATCCTCCTTGTCTTTTGTAGATAATTCCATGCTCTTTAGTTCCTTTGATGTAACGTAGTATTTGCTTTACTGCTTTCAGGTGTTGTTCCTTTGGTTCTTGCATGAATCTACTAAGTAGACTGACTGGGTAACATAGATCTGGTCTTGTATGCAATAAGTACCTGAGAGATCCTATCAGGCTTCTGTAGTGTGTTGCATCTACTAGATCTCCTTCTTCAGTCTTTGTTAATTGAGTTCCTGGAGTCATGGGTGTTTTCGTGTCATTGCAGGATAACATATCGGCGTCTTTGAGTATCTTGTTGATATATCCTGTCTGCTTGATGCCTATCTCACCCCCTGTTTGAATTACTTCTATTCCCAGATAATATGCTAGCAATCCTAGATCGCTCATATCAAATTTGTTCTTCATCTGAGATTTGAAGATGTCTATCTCTTTCTTTGATGTTCCAGTGACTATCAGGTCATCAACGTAGACTCCAACTATTAGTGTAGAGGCTTCACTTGTTCTTGTATAGATTGCGTTCTCTAAAGTGCACTTCTTGAAGTTAAGTGACTTTAGGGTTTGATCTAACTTCGTATTCCAAGCTCTTGGTGCTTGTCTCAATCCATACAGTGCTTTTGATAGTCTGTAAACCTTTCCTTCATTTCCTGGCTTTATAAAACCTTCTGGTTGTGATACATATACTTCCTCTTTGAGGTCTCCGTGTAAGAATGCAGATTTCACATCTAAATGATGTACCTCCCAACCTTGATATGCTGCTAAAGCCAACATTAGTCGTACTGTTTCCATACGTGCTACTGGTGCAAAGACTTCGTCAAAGTCTATTCCGTGTTGCTGAACATATCCTTTTGCAACTAGTCTTGCTTTGTGTCTGACAATATTTCCGTTTGCATCTTTCTTTGTCTTGAATACCCACTTTAAACCTATTGCCTTGTGATCTCTTGGCAATTCCGTCAAACTCCAAGTGTTACTCTTGTTTATTGATTCTAACTCAGCCTTCATTGCTTCAATCCATTTTCTGTCATTAGATGCTTCCTTGTAATTCCTCGGTTCTTCTTCAGCGAGTAATAATTCATGTGGATCTAGTTGAATTTCTTCTGTTTCTTCATATAGTTCTTCGAGACTTTTTAGTCTTACTGGAGTGTTGCTAATATTTCCTGTTGTACTTTCAGAGGTGGTTGGACTTCCACTTGATAAATTGCTTGAGTTTCCTGCTGAGTTCTGATTGTATGAATGTGCTGGCGGGGTTACATAGGAGTCTTGTTCTTCTGTCTGATCTACTCCTGAATCGTCATGTTGTGGCCCGCTGCTGCCTGGACTACTTGGCTCATATTCTTCTAATTCTGGTGGTATGTCATCATCTTGAATGACAAAGTTCGTCCATTCGGGATTCCCTGAATCTACCGTTTCCATATAACTATTCCAGTTCCATGGTTGACCTTCCATGAACTTTACATCTCTACTGACACTTATCTTGTTCTTTGCTGGATCATATAATCTGTACGCCTTTGATCCTTCTTCTATTCCAAGTTAAACCATAGGTGCACTTCTATCATCTAACTTCTTTTGTTGAAGTGGTAGTACCTTAGCGTAAGCAGTGCAGCCAAAAACCTTCAAGTGTTCTAAATTTGGCTTCCTTCCTTTCAATGCTTCATATGGTGTCTTGTTCACCAGGGCTTTCGTCGGAACCCTGTTTAGTACGTATATCGCGTGTCGTATTGCTTCACCCCAAAAGTTCTGTGGCATGTTCATTGCCTTTAGCATACTGCGAGTAGTGGATAACATCGTCCTGTTTCGCCTTTCTACTACTCCATTTTGCTGTGGGGAATATGGTGCTGTAAGCTGTCTTGCTATGCCGTTGGTTTTGCAATACTTGTTGAATTCAGCCGATGTGAATTCACCTCCTCTATCCGTCCTTAGCATCTTTAACTTGGTCTGCGCTTCCTTTTCCACCTTTTCTTTGAACTCCTTAAATGTTTCGAATGCTTGATTCTTGGAAGTTAGTAAATATGCCCACATGTAGCGAGTACAGTCGTCTACAAGTAAGAATATATACTTCTTCCCAGCATGTGTTGGTGGAGTTATAGGACCACACAAATCTCCATAGACTAAGTCCAGAGGTTTTAAAGATCTGAACTTCGCCTGATTTGGAAATGGTGCCCTACTATGCTTTCCTAATAAGCATGTGTCACAAACTTGACTAGCATGACTTATTTGTGGAACTCCATGTACCAAGTTCTTACGAGTTATTTCCTTAATAGCGTCAAAGTGTAAATGGCCTAGCCTTGCATGCCATAACCATGCTGTGTCTTCGGTCTTTGATAGTAAGCAGATTGGTTTTCCCGTCTTCAGTTTGACTTTGTACAGCCTATTCTTCATTCTCTTGACTCGCATTAGTAGCTTTCTATTTCGATCTCGGATATTAAGTAAATCTCCATCCATAACCACTTTGCAACCGATTTCTGTAAGTTGTCCGAGGCTCAATATATTGGTCTTCAGACTTGGAATGTAGTATACTTTGTCACACCCCCAAATTCCACCTGCGGAGTATCACCCGCTTGAGGGCGTGACTGACCAGGATCCAGCCACCAATTATACTAAGCATTGGTCAATAGTAAAATAATTGCTATCTAAAGTAGTTAGCAACATCGTAGTTTAAGTTCGATAATTAGTTTAGACAAAAACAGCGGAAGCATAAACCAAAATGATAGTTCTAAATTCAAGATAATTAAAACCCAACACACGGGTTTTGACGAACACTACACATTCCCAAGCAGCAGCTCCTCAGTCACTGGTTACCTGCAAAGCATGCAGTAAGGTGTCAACAATAATGCTGAGTGAGTTCACTAGTTGTCCAGTTTTAATTACCAAAAACTTGTTTCACCAGTTAATTTACTCGTTTATACATGCCACGGGGAGCTACCCCAAAAGTTAGCGACTAAACTGTTTTTCCAATACCGAACACTAGGTAACCGTTTGCGTTTCCGCAGGATGCCCCGATGTCAATGTTCTATCATCATTGACGGATGCCTGAGTACATTAGTTCACGACCGATCCCAAACCATGGCACGGTGTGAGGTTGGTAAACCTAAATAGCGCTATCAACTAATAACCCGTTCGCCTGGCCCCGACGACTAATCGGTATTATGTAGTAGGGACTTTGAGTGATAGAGTTTCGTTTAGTGCCGTTGGTTGCATTCCGTATAAACAGTAATTAACTAAAGGTTCCCAATAACAAGGGAAGAAAAGTAAGTTGTATCCCTCATAAGGGGATAGTGTTGTTTGTAGTTCCGTTTCCCAAACCACCGGGAACGCATGCTTTAGGTTGTGAACTCACCTTGGGTTGCTCGGTAGATATTTTACTTGGTCAAACACGTTGGTCACTACGTCCTAGTATGGTTACCAAACATAGGTCAAGTTGGGGTACAAGTAATCACGTATAGCAAACACGTATAAACACATTTAAAATGCGCACATTCAACAGTTGGGTTATTGGGCCTGTTCTAACATTCACAACAGTAACAGATACACAGCAATCCAGTCAATCAGATAGTCCAACAGCTTGGCCCAATAACACTTAGGCAGTCCGGTCGAGACAAGGGCGGTTTCGACTCGAGAATGCACAGTTTCGAGTCGCAACCAAGGGTTCCGACTCGCAACCTCGGTTTCGGCTCATCATGCTTAGGTCTCGAGTCGCAACCAGGGATTCCGACTCGCAACCTCGGTTTCGGTTCATCAGGTACTGCTTGCGAGTCGCAACCGAGAGATCTCGACGAATCACGTTTTGGTCTCGAGTCGCAACCAAGGGTTCCGACTCGCAACCACTGTTACGTGCACCTGAATCCTTCTAGAACCTGGCAAATGTACTAACCAATAGCATTTCATATTTGTGATAAAGTGTACTAACCAATAATATTGCACTAACATGTTTTATTGTCTAAATCATAACAAAATCAGATCAAAACAAGCATATTTGAATATTCATATCACCTTCAAACTTGTTCTTCATATGTTCATCATAATTATGAACTTTCAAGTCCTAAACCTAGCATACACGATCCGAAACAGCATGTTTACACAAGGTTATCCGTCAACATTCATTTTTCAGTTATGTATATCATTCGGTAACAAAACCATCTAACCAACATCCATCATTAATCGGATAACATAGCTATGTAACAACTCATCTTATGCATCAAACCGGATAATACAACCATTTTTCACATTCAAGACACTAAATCAACACATAAGCTTGCCCCGTTTACCAAAGCGGACCACACCCTTCCAGGGTGAGACTTTAATTAGAACCCGGTCACCGACCTGGAATTCTGGTGGTTTCCTACACTTATCAGCGTAGTCTTTCTGACGGTCACGAGCTGCCGCCATGCGCTGTCTGATCTGGGCAATCTTTTCCGTTGTATCTACCACCATCTCTGGGCCTGTGATCTGGCTATTGCCAATTTCTGCCCAGCAGAGGGGTGATCGGCATTTACGACCGTACAATGCCTCAAAAGGTGCTGCCTGAATGCTAGTGTGGTAGCTGTTGTTGTACGAGAACTCTACTAGCGGTAGGTGCTTTTCCCAATTCTTGCCAAAGTCGAGCACACATGCTCTAAGCATGTCTTCTAGGGTTTGGATGGTGCGTTCAGACTGCCCATCCGTTTGCGGGTGATAAGCCGTGCTCATATCTAGACGTGAGCCAAAGGATTTGTGCATAGCTCGCCACAAATCCGAAGTAAAACGAGCATCTCGATCGGAAATAATGGAGGTTGGCACCCCGTGCTTTTAAACCACTTCCCTTAGGTACACGTCTGCCAAGGTAGAAAACTTATCTGTTTCCTTTATGGCCAGAAAGTGTGCGGATTTGGTCAATCGGTCTACTATTACCCAAATAGTGTCATTTCCGCATTGAGACCTAGGTAGCCCTGTAACAAAGTCCATGGAAATCTGTTCCCATTTCCATTTCGGGATTTCTGGTTGTTGGAGTAGGCCTGCGGGTTTCTGGTATTCTGCCTTGACTCTTGAGCAAGTCAAGCATTTGCTGACATATGCTGCTATGTGCGCTTTCATACCAGGCCACCAATATGTAGTCTTCAAGTCGTGGTACATCTTATCCGAGCCAGGATGTACTGAGTAACGGGACTTATGGGCTTCGTCCATCACGAGCTCACGTAAATCTCCATAGAGTGGAACCCAAATGCGTCCTGTTACATAGTAAGCACCATCTTCTTTCTGTTCTAGTTGCTACCTCGATCCCCGCAGGGACTCGGCCCTGATGTTTTCCGGCTTCAATGCTTCAATTTGAGCTTTACGAATTTGAGTAGGGAGGTTAGACTGGATGGTAAGTTGCAGTGCTCGCACGCGCTTTGGGGTAGTGTCTTTTCGGCTGAGGGCGTCTGCCACGACATTGGCTTTGCCCGGATGGTATTTGATGGCGCACTCGTAATCATTCAAGAGTTCGACCCATCGACGCTGTCGCATATTCAATTCCTTTTGCCTAAAGATATGCTCGAGACTCCTGTGGTCGGTGTAAAAGGTGCACTTGGTGCCGTACAGGTAGTGTCTCCATATCTTAAGAGCAAAAAACTACTGCTCCCAGCTCCAAGTCATGCGTAGTGTAGTTCCTTTCATGCGTCTTAAGTTGTCGAGAAGCATAGGCAATAACTTTCTTGTAACATCCATCAAAATTGGCTCCCAAAATCCGACCCGTTTTGAAATCCGAATCCTAACTTTTGAACCTTGGAAAATTTTTTTTTTTCTCGAAATAAATAACCGTTGAAGGTTATATAACTTAACTAAGCTAACCAAGTTAACCTTTCTAGTTAACTAAGTCTTTACTAGTTAAGGGGTTATTGCTAATACTTTATAAAATCAAATATATTAACAATAATAGTAATGAATAAGTATATCCATATAATATAATCGGGATATTTTATATTATGTTTTTCTTTCATATGATTTTAATTTGGATATATTAAACAAAGGAGAAAAAAAAAACAGAAACATAAACAACCCATGTTTCCTTTTACTCTCCCTGATTTTTAGATGATTAAAAAAATTCCGTGTTTTCCTAACACACACCAATCACGAACAAGGATGAGATCCTGTCTTCATTCTTCGAGTGACAACCAACATTCCATTTCGATTTGGAAAGTTGAAAACTTCGAGCCTTTGACTTCGGAAACTTTTGAAATAGAAATCATAGTGTTAATATATATAGACAATTGATCCTTAGCATCCCATTCTCAAACCATACTCTCCATCAACGAGAAACCCACTCATTGTTTTACTCTCTCTCTCTCGCCGGAATACCCAACCCATCGGAGTTCGTAGACGACGCCGGGATCACCTCACTCCTTACGTTTCGTTGGTGGTAATCGCTTTGGTTTTGTTAACTCGAAGACAACACCGAAATCCTCGTCGGAACTCGCCGGAGACCTACAGTCATCGCAACGGGTCTCGTACACCTTTCGGTATACCTTTATTATTTCTTTGCTTTCCTTGTTTAATTCTTTGTTAGAATAATACAACTTCTGACATTATAATCATTTATGAATTGTAAGTTGGTAAAAATTTTGTAACAGACAATTGGTTCTTTGTAAAAAAAAAATGAGGAAGATGACTTCCATTGTTTGATTCAAATATATTGAAAATTGGGTAAACTTACAAACTGGTTATGTAGCGGATTCGTTTTGGGTGTATGTTTATGAAACAGAAGGGCGCGGGTTCGACCCCGGCCCCTTATTATTCGCTCTTCGTTTTTTTTTAAAACGATTTGAATAAGCTCATGATGAAAGGTTACATTACTGGGCGATTTTTTTTTAAAACTTTAATTTTTTTTTGTTTGTTACTGTCCAATCGAGTTTAATCCTTAACCGTTTTCTTTTCTTTCTTTACTTTAACAGTTAACAATTTCTTTCATAAATTGATACTCTTTTTCAATCTAGATTCAAATAAAAATATATATACATATATACATAGATAACTATATATATATATAAATAATTAATTTATAAACTTAAAATACTAAACTTTAACTTAAATATTAACAAGATTATTGCATGGTATCACCTAGGTTAACCGTTTCATCCATTCGGGATCCTTTTCCCAACCTTTCCTCGCGTGTTATTTTCAAGAAAACTCCATACGCAAAACGGTGAGTGAATCTTACAACTCCCCTTTTTATTTTTATACATTTTTGGGGTGTATCATGTGTCGCAATGTTTTTATCGCATTTTACAAGTTCAATTCCGTGCAATTACTATTATGTGGAGTATCTATGTTATGTGTTGTTTGGTTGTTCATCATTTGGTGCATTTTCATTCAATTTGGTTATCACATCATCATAGGCTCGTCGGTTCCCCATTACCTATGGGCGGAACTTGATGTTGCCACCCATACGAGGTCAGCTCCGTTTGATTGAGCTTAGACCTTGCAGCACACCATAATACCGTGCAACATACATTCATTCATTGGCACACCATAATACCGTGCAACATGCGTGCATTTATTGAATCATTTCAGTTGGTTTGTTTATTGTTTAAGATTATGTTATGAGTTATGATATATGACATACAACATATTTACTTACATTGGTTAATGCACGTTTTCACAATAAATCAAACTTAAACATATTACTTTTTTTTCCAAAAACAATAAGGTTCACTCGCCAACTTTTGTTGACCCAAAAACCATTTTTACACATGATACAGGTGTACATGTACGAAGAGAAGATTGGACGTAGGATGGGCCTTAGTTAACAAGAAACGGATTAGTGTAGTTTATTTGTTATGAAAAATGTCTTGTGTTTGTAATTGTGTATATGAATTATTTGTTTCGTGAAACATTTGTTATGAATAAATTATTATTTAAAACAAGTAATAGCAGGTCATAAGCTTTGGATCAACCCAATCATGCCCCGATCACCTCTTTCCGCTGCGGGTCGGGGTGTGACATTTCTCGCGTTGCATCAACACGCAACCGAGCCCATGGATAGACGCATCGCAGTAAACCACAAAATCGTCAGTACCTTCAGGTAACGAGAGGATAGGAGCACTACAGAGGTTATTCTTTAGTCTTTGAAAGGCCGACTCCTGAGCCTCGTTCCACTTGTAAGCAATGCCTTTCTGAGTGAGAGTCGTGAGAGGTTGAGTAATCTTTGAGAATCCTTTGATGAATCTGCGGTAGTACCCTGCTAATCCCAAGAACTGGCGAACTTCGGTGGGAGTCTTGGGCGTAGGCCAATTCTTTATCGAGTCAATCTTAGCGGGGTCGACATGAATTCCATCCTTATTGACCACGTGCCCAAGGTGATGGACCTCGCGGAGCCAGAAGTCACATTTCGAGAATTTGGCGTACAATTGCTCGTTACGCAGGAGTTCAAGGATAAGACGTAGGTGTTGTTCATGCTCTCCTCGGCTTTTCGAGTAGATCAGAATGTCGTCGATAAACACAATCACGAATTTGTCGAGGTAAGGCTTGCACACACGGTTCATGAGATCCATAAAGACCGCAGGCGCGTTAGTCATTCCGAAAGGCATGACGAGGAACTCGTAATGACCGTAACGAGTCCTGAACGCAGTCTTGGAGATGTCTTCATTTCGAACTCTCAGCTGATGATAGCCTGATCGCAGGTCAATCTTCGAAAAGTAGCTCGATCCTTGCAACTGATCGAATAGGTCTTCAATGCGCGGGAGAGGGTAACGATTCTTGATGGTAACCTTGTTCAGCTCACGATAGTCGATGCACATCCGGAATGTGCCATCCTTTTTCTTAACAAAGAGTACCGGTGCTCCCCAGGGTGACGAACTTGGACGGATAAATCCTTTATCCAATAGTTCTTGTAATTGCGTAGAGAGTTCCTTCAGTTCTGCAGGGGCTAGACGATAAGGCGCACGAGCTATGGGCGCTGCTCCAGGAGCTAGCTTGATTTGAAATTCGACCTGACGGTGGGGAGGGAGTCCAGGTAGTTCCTCAGGAAATACCTCGGGGTAGTCACGTACTATTGGAAAATCTTCAATCCTCTTTTCCTTTTCGTGGGTGCCGGTGACAAGTGCTAAGATAGCGGTGTGCCCTTTCTGTAAACACTTCTGGGCCTTTAAGAGTGAGATAATGCCTGTGACTTCTCCGCCTTTGCTGCCTTGAACGATGAGGGGTTTGCCAGAACGGCGGGGAATACGAATAGCCTTCTCTTGACAGAGGATCTCAGCATGATGTTTGGATAACCAATCCATACCGACAACGACGTCGAAGCTTCCGAGGGTGATGGGGAAAAGGTCGATACGGAAGGTCTGACCGGACAATTCTAGTTTGCAGTCACGAATGATGTGCGAGGCTTCGAGGTTTCTACCATTAGCTATTTCGACGACGCGCTTGGCGCTTAATGGCGTGAGAGGGGACTTAAGTTTCTTACTAATTCGTAGGGATACATAACTAGCATCTGCTCCAGAATCAAATAATACGGAAGCATAGCGATCATTAAGTAGGAACTTACCCGCCACCACATTAGGGTCGTTCCTTGCCTCAGCTGCCCCAATCACAAATGCCCTGACATTGTTTCCAGCTTCCCGGTTGTTGTCGTTGTTTCCAGCACCTCGATTATTGTTGTTGCAGTTCTGGTTCAGTTGAGGGCAATCCTTTCGCATGTGCCCCTCTGCTCCACATTTAAAGCACCCGCGGTTATTTCCCTGCTGCTGCTGTTGTTGGGGTTGTTGCTGATCTGCCTTGCTGGGAACTGACTCCTACAATCTTTGGCTTCATGCCCCATCTTGTTGCACCGCTGGCACTGACCTTTGTTACATGCCCCGTTGTGGTGCCTGTTACACTTGTTGCACTTAGGGTAGCTTCCTCGATAGCCACCCTGTTGCTGAGGGCCTTTGTTGTTCTCAGTTTTCCTTTGCTGGGCTGGGGCTTGAGTAGAGTTAGCATCTTTGCCCTGATTTCCATCCCACTTTCGTTTGCCATCACTAGAAGTTCCTTCCGCAACACTGATCCTTTTGGGCAACTTGCCCTCCTCCACAGCCTGGTTGGTGAGTTTGTGGGAAAGGCGAACCACAGGCTGTATGGTAGTGAGGTTAGCTGAGGTCACATGACTCCTGATTTCTGGGACTAAGCCTTTGATGTACAATTCGATCCTTCGATACATGGGTCGAGACATGTTTGGGCATAGAGCAGCGTAGTCGTTGGACAACTTGGTGTAGGTCTCAATCTCTGACCCAACCATCTTGAGACCATAGTACTCGTCCTCGAGTTTGTGGATGTCATCCCTGTGACAGTACTTTTCCTTGATCATATCCTTGAAATCTTCCCATGCAGTAGCATTAGCAGTCTCCAAACCAAGCATTTGAATTTGCGCCTTCCACCACGAAAGCGCGCTTCCCTCAAGGGTACCAGTAGCAAACTTTACCCAATTAGCTGGGGGACATTCACAGACAGCGAAGACAGCTTCCACCTTCTCGATCCAGTGCAGAAGCCCAATGGCACCCTCAGTGCCATTGAAAGGAAGAGGTTTGCAATCCATGAAAGTCTTGAAAGTACAAACACGTGGTTGCACAGGCGCAGGCTGACCCCCAGGGTGGGCTGCGAAAGCTGCAGCCACCGTGTTGAGCAGGTTAGTGAACTAAGCCTGAGTCATGTTGATGTTTCCTCGTCCGCGTCCACTCATTGTCTTCATAGCCAGAAAACATAGCATGAGTGTGATGTCGTAATATAGCGAGAATGAGATAGAAGAGGGGAGGCATATCTATCTAATTAGGCAAACTAGTACGTATAGTAGAGCAGAAAGCATAAGACGAACAAGCAAGTAAACATGGGTCCGAGCTACAAGGTCAGATAAGTCGAGTCTTGTACTTGGAGTGTAGTGTCGTCACGAGTCACGGGTTATAGTCTGGTTTTTCTCAAAAAGATTTTTCCCCTTTTTAAAACCAAGTTCACTATAACCAATGGCTCTGATACCAATCTGTCACACCCCCAAATTCCACCTGCGGAGTATCACCCGCTTGAGGGCGTGACTGACCAGGATCCAGCCACCAATTATACTAAGCATTGGTCAATAGTAAAATAATTGCTATCTAAAGTAGTTAGCAACATCGTAGTTTAAGTTCGATAATTAGTTTAGACAAAAACAGCGGAAGCATAAACCAAAATGATAGTTCTAAGTTCAAGATAATTAAAACCCAACACACGGGTTTTGACGAACACTACACATTCCCAAGCAGCAGCTCCTCAGTCACTGGTTACCTGCAAAGCATGCAGTAAGTTGTCAACAATAATGCTGAGTGAGTTCACTAGTTGTCCAGTTTTAATTACCAAAAACTTGTTTCACCAGTTAATTTACTCGTTTATACATGCCACGGGGAGCTACCCCAAAAGTTAGCGACTAAATTGTTTTTCCAATACCGAACACTAGGTAACCGTTTGCGTTTCCGCAGGATGCCCCGATGTCAATGTTCTATCATCATTGACGGATGCCTGAGTACATTAGTTCACGACCGATCCCAAACCATGGCACGGTGTGAGGTTGGTAAAACCTAAATAGCGCTATCAACTAATAACCCGTTCGCCTGGCCCCGGCGACTAATCGGTATTATGTAGTAGGGACTTTGAGTGATAGAGTTTCGTTTAGTGCCGTTGGTTGCATTCCGTATAAACAGTAATTAACTAAAGGTTCCCAATAACAAGGGAAGAAAAGTAAGTTGTATCCCTCATAAGGGGATAGTGTTGTTTGTAGTTCCGTTTCCCAAACCACCGGGAACGCATGCTTTAGGTTGTGAACTCACCTTGGGTTGCTCGGTAGATATTTTACTTGGTCAAACACGTTGGTCACCACGTCCTAGTATGGTTACCAAACATAGGTCAAGTTGGGGTACAAGTAATCACGTATAGCAAACACGTATAAACACACTTAAAATGCGCACATTCAACAGTTGGGTTATTGGGCCTGTTCTAACATTCACAACAGTAACAGATACACAGCAATCCAGTCAATCAGATAGTCCAACAGCTTGGCCCAATAACACTTAGGCAGTCCGGTCGAGACAAGGGCGGTTTCGACTCGAGAATGCACAGTTTCGAGTCGCAACCAAGGGTTCCGACTCGCAACCTCGGTTTCGGCTCATCATGCTTAGGTCTCGAGTCGCAACCAGGGATTCCGACTCGCAACCTCGGTTTCGGTTCATTAGGTACTGCTTGTGAGTCGCAACCGGGAGATCTCGACGAATCACGTTTTGGTCTCGAGTCGCAACCAAGGGTTCCGACTCGCAACCACTGTTACGTGCACCAGAATCCTTCTAGAACCTGGCAAATGTACTAACCAATAGCATTTCATATTCGTGATAAAGTGTACTAACCAATAATATTGCACTAACATGTTTTATTGTCTAAATCATAACAAAATCAGATCAAAACAAGCATATTTGAATATTCATATCACCTTCAAACTTGTTCTTCATATGTTCATCATAATTATGAACTTTCAAGTCCTAAACCTAGCATACACGATCCGAAACAGCATGTTTACACAAGGTTATCCGTCAACATTCATTTTTCAGTTATGTATATCATTCGGTAACAAAACCATCTAACCAACATCCATCATTAATCGGATAACATAGCTATGTAACAACTCATCTTATGCATCAAACCGGATAATACATCCATTTTTCACATTCAAGACACTAAATCAACACATAAGCATCATTTGGTAACAAGAAGCCATTTACTTTATCAAAAAATCATTTTCATCATCAAATATTCTAAGCACAATGGTTCATCTTTCATTCATCATTTAACCAATCAAGCAAAACAACCATAATATACTAACCGGTTGATGTTGTGGGTGCGAAGGATCAAAGGTTCCACTTCCGAGTGATAGTTCCGAGTAGAAATTCGGGAGTCTTGATGCTACGGTTGGATCCGAGAGATGAGAGGGTGAGGAGGTGATCTTGGTTTGCTAGGGTTTTAGGGTTTTAGTGAGAGGTAGAGAGTGTGAGAGAATGTTTGAGTGTCAAAATGAGGGAAGTGTGGCTTATGTGAGGATTTTATAACCCATTCAAGGGCCATGCACCCTTATGGGTTTCCGAGTGGGTTTCGTGTGAGGCTAAAGGAAGCGGCCCAACGGCCCATCAGTTCACTATTCACTCGAGACCGGGTGGTCTCGAGTCGGGTTCGCGGTCTCGACTCGCTTCTACTCTAATATATATATATATATATATATATATATATATATATATATATATATATATATATATATATATATATCATACATACATACAACACATTTCGGCACATAGCACAAAAGAAATCACAACTTTCATTTTATAACACATATACACGCACAATGTAATTACAAGATAGTTGTTCGGAAAACCTAGAGTGTCACATACTTGTGAAACAATCTTTTGTTCTTGATTCAGACATTCCAGTAGTATTGAACCTTTGCCTTTAATTTCTACATGTGACCCATCACCGAATCGTACTTGTCCTGTCACCGTTTCATCTAATTCCTTGAAGTGACTTCGCACTCCTGTCATGTGGTTGCTCGCCCCGTTGTCTAAGTACCATAGATTCTTATCTTCTGAGGCGTAACTTGTTGGTTTTATACGTTCCTCATTTAGCAGAGCCTTCTCTTGGACATTTTCATCTTGTATTGTCATCAGCAATACGGGTGCTTCGTCTTCCTCGACGAGGTTTGAATGTTCTTGCACTTCGTCTTTCTCAGAACAGTCCTTCTTGTAGTGTCCAAACTTTTGACACTTAAAGCATTGGATCTTACTTAGGTCGGTTCTCGCAAACTTCCTCCAATTTCTAGAACTTCCATTTCTAGGTCTAGATGTAGATCCTTCGTTTCTGGGACTTTGCCTATTTCCATTGCTTCGCCAACTTCCACGCGTCTGGTTAAATCTACCACGACCGCGGTTTCCAGATTGCCTTGCTCTGGTGTTATCATTATGTGTGAACATAAGCCTATCTTAGCTTTCTCCTTGATTTCCTTTCTTTAACTTGAGACGTTCTTCATACGTCTTTAGTCTTCCGACCGCTTCTTGTAGCGTCATGGTTTCTAGATCGGAGTATTGTTCCATAGAGAAAACGATTTGAGTAAACTTATCCGGTACGCCATTTAAGAGTTTGCGTACTAGAGTCGGTTGACTCATTGTCGTTCCTACTTCTGTTGCTCGGGTAACGATACTATTAATCTTTGCGGTAAACGAATCAATAGTGTCGTCATCCCTCATTTGCAACAATTCAAATTCTGACATTAGCGTGTGCATACGCGCCTTTTGTACCCGATCTACGCCAACGTGTCTAATCTTTAGATTATCCCAAATCTCTTTTGCAGTTTTACAACTTGCAACTTGCAATACTACGTCTTCTGGTATTGCTTGAAACAGATATGCAATGGTAGACTTATCTTTCTTAGCGTCTACCGTTGCATTTTCTGTCGGTTCAATCGTTTCCCACAGACCATTCGCTTCAAGAATCGTCTTGATATGAATAGCCCAAACCGTATAGTTTGTTGGTTTCAGAATCGGACACTGAAACTGGGAAAGAGAATTTCCATTTGTCGGACTTTGCCCGTTTGATCCTGCCATATCTTTCTACCGAATAATCTTCACTTCTAATAAACTTTCTTTTGGTTTCAATATATCTCAACAACCCCGATTACCCGAATCGTGTAATAACCAAATAACCAAACCAATCTAATTCGCACTATAACCCCGGAATCAAAACAAACGAACCCTAGATTCCTAACCGTTCGATTCAACCGATCTTCCCTAGAACCGAAAATTAAAAACTGAAATGAAACTTTTGCGAATTTAAACGAAATTGAAACCTGATCGCGAATTCCCTGCGATGCCTTGCGATTCCCACGCCTAGAGCCTGATGCTCTGATACCAATTTGTTGGCCCGAACTTGGATCTTGATCTCTAATGAGCGTGAATAACTTGAATAACAATAACTTGTAATAATCAAACAAATGTTTACAAATCGAATTGAGAATGTATGTACACATGAATCAATCTATCCTAGTTATAGTTTCCTACGGGTACGGGTGAATAGACGCGTCTCTTCGTGAAAAGTCATGTCTCTTGGATGTGTGGTTGTGATTGAATCATGAAGAGGTGTGTTGAATGTCGTCCATATGATCAACAGTCGCGTCTCCTTGTTCCTTTCCTTGCACCGGTTCGAAATGGTGTGTGTGTAGAGACACACCCATTCGGTTATGAGGGTAGTTTCCAACTTCCATCTTGTCAATTTTGGTCCTCGTACTTTGTAACCGCTACTTTATAATCTATTCTAACTATCTATCTAACTTACATGGTGTTAAGAGATTAACCGGTTTCAGATAAACCTTTGGCATCATATACACAAGCTGAAAAAGACAAGTTCAGTGCAGATAAGAAAATGATGAGTCTCATTCAGCAATCAGTGAAAGAAGATATTCTAGTACTGTTACAACACGACAGTGATGCTCAGTCTATGTGGAATGCTTTAAGAGTGAAAGATAAAGGCAGTGCAGAAATCAGAAAGAGCAAGAAAGCGTTGATCAATAAACAGTTTGATATCTTTGGACTTCTCAAAGGCGAATCGATGAAGCAGCTAATCGAAAGATATTGTCACCTAGTTCTACAAATGAAGAGAATGAGAATCTCAAAAACCGATGAAGAACTAGTAGACAAACTGGCTGATGCGTTACCGGGAAGGCGAATGGACTACTTATCTTACCATTTTGAATAATGGAACCGCTTACAGTGGTTATTCGCTATCACAGTTCATCGAAATCTTGAGGGTCATTTTGAAGAATGGAACTACAGAAGATGGCCAAGATGAAGAGTGCAGCAGCAGTTCAAGATGTTGGACTATACTTCAAAAGTCATTCGAAAAAAAGTTCAGACAACATTTGAGCTAATCGACATCAAGTGGTGCATGGCTTCAATTGTAAGACGAGCGCAATGATTTATGGAAATCACCGGAAGAAAGAATCTGAGGGGACCAAATGAAAAGCTAGGGTTTGACAAATCGAAAGTAACTTGCTAGCGATGCAAAGAACAGGGGCACTTCAAGCGTGAGTGCACGAACCAGCCCACATATACATCCCAAAATCCTTTCAAAGATGATTATTACAAAAAAGCCATATATCACCGTCCGGCAGCACCACAAACAACATCCAGAGCGGTGCAGATAGAAGACGGTAGTTCATCAAAGACGAAAGATAAGGCCTTGATGGTGACACAAGAAGATGAAGGATTCAACTGGAGCAAATATATTTCCGGAATTTGCTCAAATCATCGAAGAACCAGAACCTGAGACAGAAGTTACTGAAGATCTTGAACCAGAAATAGAAGAAATTATTGAAGAATCAGGAGCAAGTAATGATGAATTCTGGAAGAGGAAATACTTGCTCAATATCTGCAGAATCGAGAAGAAGAAGAAGAGACGGTATATCATAATGCGATTTTGAACTTGGTTCCTGATAGTATGTTTTCTTCTTTTACAGGATACTTTGGAACGAATTACAATCAGAATATGCCTCAAGTGTTGGCCCGAACTTGGATCTTGATCTCTAACGAGCGTGAATAACTTGAATAACAATAACTTGATAATAATCGAATGAGTGTAATGTATACAAATCGAATGTAATGAACGAATACAATTGAATCTAACTATCTCTATTTATAGTTTCCTACGGGTACGAGTGAATAGACGTGTCTCTTCGTGAAAAGGTACGTCTCTTGGATGTGTGGTTGAGATTTGATCTTGAAAGGGTATGTTGATTCTTGTCCACTCATCCGAACCGGTGCGTCTTCTTCTTCCTTTCCTTGAAGCCGAAACCGAATGGGTATGTGTGAGGAGACACACCTCTTCGATTAGTGAGGGTGGTTACCAAGTTCTCATTTGTCAACTTTGGTCCCTCAATTTCATAACCGCCTTGTAACCGCCACTTTAATAATAAACTAAAAACTATCTATCTAACTAACTAACCATGGATTAAGAGATTAACCGGTTTCATCAAGAAGAAGTAAAACCAGAGGTTGTTGAGATAATCGATGTGTCAAAAGAAGTCACTGCTGAAACCCTGAAGGAGATTGCAGATAAAGCACTGATGGATGACCTGAAAGAGGTAGTCAGAGGAAGCTGAAAAACTTGATGAGTTAAATAGTCAAGTCAGGGAAGTTATTAGAGAAGTGGTAATAGAGGTTGAAAAACCTTGCAAGAAATGTGAGGATGCTTGCAAGGAATGTGTCGGGAAAGATAACAAACTTGATGAAATTAAAAGTGCCACTAAACATTTGAACTATGAGTATTATGAAGTAAAAAAGGCTTATGACACATTGGCTAGATCAATAAAGGTTATATTAAAATTGAGAAAGAAAATGATTCAACACTTTCGATGCTCAAAGCAACTGTAATGGAAAAACAAATGGCAATCAACATCCTTCCAACAGTTGATAAGGAGGAAAGTGATAAACAAGGTAAGGGCAAAAGTGGTTGTTATAACAAAGTTCCTCCACCCATGTGGGAAATCTATAGCAAGCGAAATCATGATGGGGTGGAGAAGGCACTCATGTTTTTGAACGAATTAAACAAGTTAAAGAAAAATCTAACGAGTTGCCGGAGAACATTGATATAACATTCACTAAAACAGAGGATGACTGGGAATCAGAAATTGTTAAAACAGTTGTTGAAACAGTGTTTAAAAACGAAAGTGACAGTTCTGATTATCAGAGTACAGAGTCAAGTCTGAAATCAAGTTCAAATTCTGAAAATGATGAAAGTTTTCATAAGAAATATCTTGAAAAATCACAATATAGTTTGGATGAAGAATCCACATTGGTATTAGCTTATATTCTGATCAAGAATTTCCGATTCAGAATGTGAATGTTCATAAAATTGGACAAATTTTCAAAATGACAGAATTAAGCGAGTCTGAAGTAGAAAGTCTGAATGAGTCTTACTACTCAAAACCTAAACGTGCAGTTAACAATGGGAAAGGTAAGAAATATCCTGAGGATAAGGGTAAGGGTTTGGGGTATGTAAAGAATAAAAGAGATCGATATCAAAAACCAGATTTTAAAAAGAAAGTTAACTTTGTTTTTGGATCAAACACAGTTAATGAAAAGGAAAGGTTGGGCAAGGAACAATCAAACAAGGAATTCGAAGCCGAGAAAGCTATGAGAGAACAGAAAAACAAATCGACTATCTCTGATAGTAGATTATGTTTTAAATGTTACGAAGTTGGGCATATTGCTCGCAAGTGTCCGAAACATAACACTGTTCCAGATATTTCCAAATCCACAAATGATGAAAACAAATCTACCAAGTTTGTACAATACAAAATCTTAAAAAGAGGAGAAGAATCTGATTTTCAAGTCAAACCTTTTGCAAACACAGAGTCAAAATTTGAAACAGGTGAGACTTCTAAAAACAATGAAAAGAAAGATTCAAAATTTTATGTGAAGAAAGCAAAAGATAAACAAACTTTGGTAGCTAAAACAAAAGCATCATCTGTTGGAAAAGAATTAAATGTTGCAACTTCTACGGAAGTTAAAACAGTTGAAAAGAAGAATGGTAAAGAAATCAGAGTACCAACTGTATTTGTCCCACCGCCACCCAAGACTGAGAAAGCTTGGGTTACTTTGTTTAAAGAAGTTTGATTTTTTCTGTGCAGGGGCTCCCACTGTTGATATTTTCTAAATGGATAAGGGATAGCGGAGCCTCTCACCATATGACAAGGATGCGGCTTTGCTATACGATGTCAAATCTGTTCGTGGAGGTTATGTTGGCTTTGCCGGTAACCAAGGAGGACGAATAGTCGGGGAAGGAAAGTTGTCCAACGGAGTGGTATCGTTTGAGAAAGTGAACTATATTGCTGAACTAGAGAATAACTTGCCGAGCATTTCCCAAATACGTGACAAAAAGTTTACAACACATTTTAGTGACAAGAAGTGCTTAATCTTGAGGCCGAGATTCCAGAGATACCGGAGGAATGGATTCTGATGAGAGCTCCAAGAGAGAGTGATCTGTATGTGTTAGATATGAGCTCTGCATCAACCACATTGAAATCGACACAATGTTTTGTCACGAAAGCTACCGAGAAAGAATCAGTGTTGTGGCATAGAAAAATGGGGCACATTCTTCTGTGAAAAATGAATCGGTTGGTGCATAATGATCTGATAGAGGGAGTCAATCTGAAAAGTTTTCACATGACTGATAACTGTGTGAGCTGTAAGAAGGGAAAACAACAGAAGAAATCACACCCCAAAAAGATGCTGAACTCGATCAAGTTACCGCTCGAGAGATTGCACATGGATCTCTTTGGTCCTGTGAATGTCAAAAGTATTTCTGGAGACTTATACTGTCTAGTGGAGACCGATGATTACTCTAGATTTTCATGGGTGTTCTTCCAAGAATCTAAAGATGAAACTTTGGAGAACCTGATGATATTATTCAAAAAGTTGGAGAATCTTTATCATCTGCCCATACGAAGAATACGGAGTGACAACGAAACAGAATTTAAGAATTGTCGAATGCAAGAATTCTGTGACGAAAAGGGTGTCTTACATGAATTCAGTGCTCCATATACACCACAACAGAACGGGGTAGCTGAAAGAAAGAACCGAACGTTGATCGAAACAACTAGAACGATGCTTGCAGACTCTAAATTACCTGTCAGTTTTTGGAGTGAAGCTGTAGCATCCGCATGTTATACTTTAAATCGAGTTCTGACAGTGAAGAAGCACAACAAGACATGCTTTGAACTATTAAACCGACGAAAGCCGAACCTAAAGTATCTTGAACCTTTTGGATCACCTTGCACCATTATAGATCCTGATGGGAAATTTGGTGCCCGATCATTAGAAGGGTTCTTTGTCAGATATGCAAGTCCGCTTCGGCGTGTATATTTGCCAAGCTTAAAACAAGTGATTCTTGTGCAGCATGTTGATTATCAACGATACACTATTCCGACTCAAAAACTAGGTGAATCTTGGATGTTCAACTACGATAGTCTATGGAATTCATTTGACCTTCCAAGTGAACCAAGTGAAGAAGAGCTGGTGTATCTATATCAGCAACAACAAGCTTCGAGTCATGAACAAGTTGTAAGACTAATAGTGGTAAATGAACTACTAGTTGGCACAAACGACTCTGAAGCTGGACCAAGTAACACAGTTCATGAACCACCTGTTGAGACAAATGCTGAACAAGCAGAGACTGATGCACAACCCGCAAATGAACAACAGACCGGTAACATGGCAGTGCAAGAACCGAACGTTGATCTAAACTTCACCAATTTGGGAAGCTCAGTGAATGTTCCTAGTGAAGTAGCATCAAGGAACTTATCATACCATCCATCGGACAACATAATTGGAGAACTCAGAACCGGCGTGAAAACGCGAAGTCAAATCAACAAGGATTTGAGTTGTTTTTATTCTACTATTGCTCCTATTTCAGATATATGCTTATATCGTTGTTTCATTTTGTAGATAGAACCTAAGACAACGAAAGAAGCACTTGCTGACGAAAGTTGGGTCAATGCGATGCAGGAAGAGCTGCTGCAATTTAAGAAGTTAGGAGTATGGGAACTTGTTGATCTACCGGCTAATCAAAAGGCGATTGATACTAAATGGGTCTTCAAATGCAAGCGTGATGATCGAGGAGTCATTGTCCGAAACAAAGCTTGTCAAAGGATTCCATCAGCAAGAAGGCATTGACTATACGGAAGTTTATGCTCCAGTAACACGTTTGGAGGCCATCCGCATATTCCTGGCGTTCACGTCATGGAAGGGATTCAAGGTGTACCAACTGGACGTTAAATCTGATTTCTTATAGAGAGTCGTGAAAGAGCTCGTGTATGTAGGACAACCACTGGGGTTTGTCGATCCAATGCACAAGGATAAAGCCTACCTGCTCAACAAATCTTTATACGGGTTGCATCAGGCCCCGAGAGCCTGGTATGTGACGCTCTCTCAGCGCCTGTTAACGAACGGCTTCATCCGCGGCACTGTGGATAGCACGCTTTTCAAAAAGGAAGTGGGTGGACATCTGTTGATCGTACCGATTTATGTGGACGATACCATATTCGGGTCTACAAACGATGCGCTATGTAAGGAAATTGAGGTTGTCACGTAGAAAAAGTTTGAAATGAGCTCAATGGGAGAGATGAAGTGCTTTCTGGGACTTCAGGTGGATCAGTTTCCTGACGGTATCTTTACTCGCCAAACGAAGTACGTCAACGATATTCTAGAGAATTTTGGGATGTCGGGAGCAAAACCAATCTCTACACCATTGGTAATCAGCCATGGCATCTGTCCCGATGAAACTGGAGAGAAAGTAGATGAAACACACTACAGATCGATGATAGGGTCGCTGATGTATCTTAGAGCTTCTAGACCAGACATCATGTACCCAACCTGCTTGTGTGCTCGATATCAATCTAGTCCACGTGTATCGCATATCCAGGTTGTGAAGCGGATCTTCCGATATCTGAAGGGTTGCCCAAGCACCGGCTTGTGGTATCCTCAGAACAACAACTTCGATCTTACTGGATACTCAGATTCTGATTTTGGGCACTACAAGATCAACGCAAAGTCTACAACGGCTGGCTGTCAGTTCTTCGGAACACGACTCGTAACATGGCAGTGCAAGAAACAGACCACGGTCGCTCTCTCTACTTGCGAAGTAGAATACGTTTCGGCTTCCAGTTGTTGTTCCCAAATAATGTGGATACAACAACAGATGAGAGACTTTAGACTGCAATTTCTTGACACTCCTATATATGTAGACAATAAGGCAGCAATCGATATAACTAAAAACCCGGTTCAACACTTAAAGACTAAACATATTGAAATTAGACATCACTTTATTCGTGATTGCCATGAGAAAAGGTTGATTCGAATTGAAAAAATCCACACTGATGATCAAAAAGCATACATACTTACATTTACCGAAACTTAAATTTTACCTCATTGGCGATCTTGGAGCGAGCACACTTCAGTTTGAGTTCAAGCACTGCTACTTGTGCTCGAATCCCTCAAACCTCTGATACCAACTTGTAATGCCCGCATTTGCGTCTAATAAAATGACGACCAAAGGACACTAGAAACATAAACTTTTTAAAAGTGTCCAAGCTTTTGGTAATTTAAAGTGATGATATCAATAACACTTGTGCACTAATTTAACAAAATTTGGGCATGACCCGTCAATAAGACGAGCATATCCCTGTTTTAACCATCAACAAAACAAGTAAGTCTACAACCCGTTCGACTAGACACGACTAAAAACCGTAACATCAATTGTTAAAAAGTGCAACGACTAACAAGGTTATACAAAACAAGCTTTTTGACCCAAAACAAGCTTTTTGACCCAAAACATTATACAAAATAACGGAAGCGCTTGATGGTCATATTGTATGCATATGCTCGCTCCAGATTGCCAAGTCACCTAAAGTGAGGATTTACCTACATTCAACATAAACGAATAATTTAGTATTTCGTCAATAACACACATCTAAACGATAAATCGATTCATCTCTTTCACGGTATTACATCGTTCAATTTCTTTACTAAACGTTAGACGGTTCATTACATGCTTGCCTCAAAATAGAGACTCAACATACTTTTCTTAACATACCCGCTAGGAACGGATACTAGTAACATTACATAACTTCCATTCGACTCCTTCGCGATGAACAACATATTCTTTACATTCATACATCATACTTAACTTCCCATACCCAGTTTAACTAAAAGAACCGGATATGACGCATTATCTTTCATAACTTATTCATTCCTCACAATCCGTTATAACGGATCTTACATTTACTTTCGAAAAATCATAGATCTTAATTCTCACAATTTTAACATAACAACACAATTCGATTAAGATTATTATGCATATAACATCATAATAGAAATAGGGTGTACACTAACGTACCTCGATCTTGTGAGTCCCCCGTTTTCTTAGTGTTTGAGCCTTCTTCTTGCACGCCTACATTAAACACATTCATTTATTTAGCCCAACACTTCCATTCCATCATTTACATAATTTCTCATTTTCAAGTGACAACATTATCTCTAATTTTGTTCAGGATTTCACACATTTATTCTCTTAAGCATTTCATCAAACACTTAGTGTGCGTTACATTAATAAAACATATTGTACAAACATTCAAAGCATGACTTTACTAGTTCATCTTATATGTCATCAATAATCAATCTAGTTCTTACAATTCTTTTATTCTACATCAATTTATCTAGCATTCAAGTGTTGCAAGCAATATCATATATCAAGATTACATATAATTATAATCCCTATGATCTTCCTATTCATAACACAATTTCACAAAGTGGGTTTTCACTACAATCTTTCATACAACCTAAAATCAAACATGATTCTTGTTCTAGAAGGCAATTCTAACTCAGATTTCCCACATTTGATACAAGAAATCGAGATTGGGTTGAACCCCTCATTCTACAAATCATAATTTCAGGAAATTAAACTTCCAACTTCACCAATTAGGGTTAGATATTCTAAAGTAGGGGCTCATGCACTAGATTCTCCTTGAGATTTCAAGCAAACTGATGGAATTTTGCAAACAAGGGTTTGCTTGTTCTTCCCCCTGCTCTAATCGATACCCAGCACCCAAATGTGGGGGTTTTTAATTTTTTCTTTATTAGTAAAACCGTTTTAATTTACTATTTACTCATTAAACCCTCCCACTTTAAAAGTGTGTTTAATTTAGGCCTTCACATAAACTAACTACCATTTGCCACATCTCATTAACTATGTTAATTCTTTGTTTATTTTCACTTATTATTATATAAAATGATTTTTGGGGTGTTACAGCAGGATTATACAAATGGGTTTGTTACGCCTTTAGGCATCCATGCTCCTTTGGATCTGAACGCAAAAGGTATATTACGTTTACATTAGCATCTTCATTTCCAACACCTCAAAACATAGGATGATTTGAACACACTTATGAAAATGCCAATTATTGATTACACATTTAATGACGACTAAAAATTAAAATATCTTGATATATAACTCATAGCTATAGGGATAGGAAGATTCGTGCACATGTCTATAAGAGTTATGAAAATACAAAACAAGAAAAAAAACACAGTGACCTACACTAGATTTAATCAATAAGGAAATGGGGACCTAGGAAATGGGGACCTGCACTTAATTTTCTTATATTATTGTATCCATGATTACTAAACACACCCATGTGACAAATAGGGTTGTTCATGAGCTGAGCCAAGCCAAGCCGGACTAGGGGAAGCTTGGGCTCGAGTGCTAGACTCAATTATAAACTGAGCTGGCTTGGCTTGGCTTAGATTTGAAACCGAGCTGATAATCTAAGCTCGGGCTCGGCTTGGCTAGATTTGGCTCGATTTTAAAAATAAAATTTAATACATATCAATAAAAAGATAGTAATCTACAATATTATTAAATAGTTCAAAAAAACATATTCAAAATAAGTTTGAAAATTTCGGATCCTGTGGGTTTAGACGGAAGTTTGGATAAGATAAAACTAATTCAATAAAAATTTATTAAGAAGAAGTAGCAGCGGAAGGTTTTTATTAATACCGAAAGAGCATACATCATTTTACAAGCCGGACAGAGCATCATGCAATCTCTCCGGTATCTCCCCTAGATTCCCCAAAAACTTAACAACTAATGAACATATAACCCTATTTATACATGAGAATTTGATGAGGATGTACTTATCCGTGCGAACCAATGTTCGTCCTCACCAAAATGTCAAGGGTTCATTTCTAACTCTTAAATAAACAATATTCAACACACGCTCTATCTAGCCTATTCGTACAGTGGCGGACACAAAAAATATGCACTAACAATTTTGCCCTTTTACGTCACTATCGAATCTTGATCTTCATATATGAGAGCCGTGTCTGATTATCCTGCAACTTCAATTATAATCCTTAGATCTATCATAGCAGCTGACACAAGGTTGATTGATTGGACTAGTTGCAAATTGTCTCATGTTTGAGCCACTTACAAATAGTTATTTACATCAAATCGCAGTTCCCGTCACTGCTTTGACTCAGAAGAATAAGCCCTTTGAGTGGGGACCCAAACAAGGAGAAGCCTTTCAAACGCTTAAACAAAAACTCTGTGATGCTCCTATTTTATCCTTACCTAATGGCAACGATGATTTTGTTGTCTATTGTGACGCATCGAATCTAGGCCTTGGTTATGTTCTCATGCAACGGAATAAAGTCATAGCCTATGCGTGAAGACAATTGAAAATCCATGAGAAGAACTACACAACTCATGATCTTGAGTTAGGTTCTGTAGTATTTGCTCTCAAAATTTGGAGGCACTACCTTTATGGTACGAAGTGTGTGGTTTTCACTTACCACAAAAGTCTCCAACCATCCTGGCAAAGCGAATGTCGTAGCCGATGTACTTAGTCGTAAGGAACGTGTCAAGCTTCATTGTGTTCGAATTCAATCTGATATCCAGACACGTATCTTCCAAGCCCAACATACTTGTGCTACACAAGGCATGATGGGTAGTGAACTACCACATCAACTTGAGCTTTAACTCTAAGCGAAAGACAATGGATTACTCTATTACATGGACCGTTTGTGGGTTCCAAATGAAGACAATCTTCACACCTTATTGATGGATGAAGCTCATAAGTCTCGTTATTCAATCCATTCTGGTGCAGACAAAATGTACAAGGATCTTGGTACTCAGTATTGGTGGCCGGGTATGAAGACGGACATTGCCTTGTATGTGTATAAATGCCTAACTTGTCTCAAAGTCAAGGCTGAACATCATCACCCATCTGGTTTGCTTGAACAACCAGAAATACTGGTATGGAAGTGGGAGAACATTGCGATGGATCTCATCACTAAGTTACCATGCACTTATAGAGGCCATGATGCCATTTGGGTAGTCATTGATCGTCTGACAGAGTCAGCACACTTTTTACCTATTCGTGAAGATTTCTCTGCTGACAAACTCGCCAAAATCTATGTTGATGAGATAGTATGTCGTTATGGTGTTCCTTTGAACATCATATCAGATCGTGATGCTCGATTCTCATCTCACTTTTGGAAAACCATGCAATCTGCCATGGGAACCAAACTCAATCTGAGCACTGCTTATCATCCTCAAACGGATGGACAATCTGAAAGAACAATTCAAATACTGGAGGATATGCTTAGAGCTTGTGTGATCGACTTTGGTGGTAGTTGCGATTCGTATCTACCATTGATCGAATTCTACTACAACAATAGTTATCACACTAGCATTAACATGGTGCCTTTCGAAGCTTTATACGGTCGAAAATGTCGTTCACCTGTCTGTTGGAGTGAGATCGGTGAAGCTCAGCTCACTGGACCTGAACTCATTCACGACACAACAGACAAAGTCAAGAAAAATCGCGATAACCATCTGACAGCTAGAAGCCGTCAAAAGAGTTACACGGACAGGCGACGCAAGCCCTTGGAATTCCAAGTTGGTGATCACGTCCTACTCAAGGTATCCCCTTGGAAAGGAGTGGTCAGATTTGGAAAGAAAGGAAAACTTGCACCACGATACGTTGGACCATTCAAGATCGTCGAGAGAATCGGAAATGTGGCCTACCGACTTGAGCTACCTCCTGAACTTGGGAACGTTCACCCAACCTTCCAAGTGTCCAATCTCAAAAAGTGTTTAGCCGATACAAGTCTCCACGTTCCACTCGATGAAATCCACATTGATGACACTATGCACTTTGTCGAGAAACCTGTGGAGATATTGGACCGTGAAGTCAAGAAACTCAAGCGTAGACAAATACCGATTGTTAAAGTTCGCTGGGAATCCAAACGTGGCCTAGAATTTACTTGGGAACGCGAGGATCAAATGAAAGCGAAGTACCCACATCTGTTTCCAAAAGTTTCCTCTAATTAAATTTCAGGACGAAATTTCCTGAAGTATGGGAGACTGTAACATTTATGACATTTCAATCTTTGTACATATTCAAAACAGGTTCATATTCAATAACAATTGTTCATATTTGATCCTTGTTTGATTTCAAACTCTTATATCGCTTGCTTCTGGAAGTGAAATCGCTAACTATTACACAAACGTAACCAGTTTAACGCGACATATACTTTGGAACAATGACACAAGCCAAACATATCTTTAATATCCTTTACATAAATTAGAAATAAGTTTTGAATGATCGTAATCATGAGGGTTATGATCCATAGCGATCATGCCTACTGATTACCACGTTTACTAGTCGAAGTGACGAGTCAAAGTTTCGGTAAAAATGCGCATTAAGTGCATTATATGACGGAACTACTTTCGGGTATCAAAACACTTTCTTTTGATACCAAAAATTTTTTATAACTTAGTTAGACATATTTTAGCATGTCTAACTCGTCACTTTTAGTTTAGTGCTTTATTAGGATCGTAAGTCGAGCGGTTTTGACCACCGCTTTGACTTTCGAATCTGACCCATTTGGTCGATCTTAGGATCCGACCAAACACATATTTGTGACCATAGTTGTATAGGGAATAACCTATGAGGTTATATCTTATGGTCACGTCATTTGGATATTGTTATGCTAAGTTGTTATATCCTTCAATAATGACCAAAATGCCCTTTTGCGAATAAATCAATCTAAAGCATATGAAACCTAAATTTTGACATGTAACCTGATGTAACAATAATATTAAACATATTTTGGCAATTATGACTTATCATAACACATATCTAACCATCCGAATGCATAGTTACACAAATGACACATTAAAGTGGCTTAAACTACCTTAACGGTTCATAACAGGTCAAAAGCACTTAGGAACCTTTCCAAGTCAGAATGTTAACTTTATTAAACCATTTCATATGAGATCCAACACTCATTTGGTTTATCAGGTCTCATTCTACCCGAATCCTCCGATTTAAGTCTTGTTACTTACATAGTTATCCGATATTTAGGTCCCACTTGAATCCTCGGACACTTGAGTTTTGGTTTGATCATCTATACAAGAACACACTAGCAATATCATGTGAGTACATAGTTCCCCTATTTTATGCTTTCAATTGTTTTGGGGTGATTCATATGTGCTAATTGTTTTCAAATTTTCAAAACACAAATACTATGGTTTATATTAAACACGAGGATTTCAATAATGTGAACAAACTTGTTGGTACGTTGTATACATGACACCAATGACATTCATTAACTATGATCAAGCCGACGAGTAGTAAGTTATGGTACCATAGGACTGGTAATCCCGTTATGTCACGACCCAGACCCGGTTTTACCCGTTCCAGGAGCCGTGGGACAGAAAACCCGTGGTATTTGCTTATGTTGGCAGCGGAAATTTTAACAGGATCTTTTTAAAACTTGAAATTTCCCAGTTTATTTTATTTCACAATTTGGGACAAACCCCGTAGTTTACAATAAAGGAAATTTCACGAGGAAATCCCCGATTTTACAAAAAATGTTTATTTATTTTATTGAGCCACTACTTCAAGCTTGTTGGTGCTACGTAGCATTTTTCCTTGATTCACAGTAGGTCACCTAAAACATGTTTTAAAAAGATTTTATCAGCAAGGAAATACTAGTGAGTCATTCAAGTTGCACAAAAACGACACATTGTTATAATATACAGTATTAAGGGTGATTACAATGTTTCTATCAACCAATTACCCCAAATCGGTATTTGTCACTTGACAGTATCTGTAACTACGGTCAGATCACCCATTGGCTAACACGATGTCCAATGGTGACGGGTATCAAGTAATGTATACAAAACCCCACATACCGACAGTAATTGAAGATTACAAAGACTTAATCCCTGTAATTATAACTGGAAAACATTTATTGTTTTGTAAAGCACTTTGATAAAAGAGAATGACTCACATTTCAGATTTAGACGGGCAGAGTTTCGCCTACTGATTTTATCCTAGTTAACCTAATTCAAATAACAATGCACACGAAAACTAGGTTAGTAACTTAATACAACTTTTACGACAACTCACGAGATCAAAACCTTCACGACGAATGACAAAGTATAGCCCAAATACAGGTAACACTTAAACATCCATCGGACTGTTTTTTATCGATCAGACATTGAATCATAGCAGTGATCGAGTTATTACCCTGTTATCACGGCAGAGTTTCGTGCTTCTGTGTGTTTTTGGACTGAACAGACGATATCTCAGCATACAACTTGAATTTTTAAGTCGAAACAAGCAAACTGATCAAGTCCCAAGCCCCTGCATTTATAGCCCGATTTGGACCTGCCTGCGTGTCGCGACAAGATTCCCTGGATCTTTCGCGTATCGCGGGGGAAGCCAAAGTAGGGTAGGCTTGCCTTGTCACTTGTTTAGGCCTGCTGAGTCGACGGATTTCGCATTTACGTGTTTTAGGATCGGTTTCAAAGGATAAATATAATTAGGGACTACCCTCCTTTAGTTTTTGGGGGCCCTGATCCTAGTTTAACTGTTCTGAAAATTTTATGGGTCATGCTATATTACTTGGGGGTCTCCATTAGGGTTTCCTAATGGACATTAATAAAATAGGATATATTAATTTTGGCGAGAGTTGTTACATGTTACTAGGCTATTCACTGCAATTTGGTGGGTAGTTTGGGGAACGACCGAAACTGTTTACTTTAACAAACCCTTTGGTGGTTTGTTATTGCAATTTAAAGATACCCTTTGGTGGTATAGACGAGTCAACAAAGGTTTGAATGTGTTCAGCAAAACGACTAAAAGTTTTCACAATTAAAAACAAGGACGATTGGTTTATGACAAGGATAATGAACAATTGTTTTATGACAAGGACAATGAACAATTGGTTTATGACACAAACAATTGACGAATAGTTTATGACACGAACAATGGACAATTGGTTTATGGTAAGTGATTTAGTTAACGGTACGTGTGTAATGTGATAAAAGCATGGTGGATATGCCGTTGGTACTTCCTATATATAAGTGCTTTTATCATATTACATACGTGGCGTTATTTGCATTACATAGACAAATGTTTTCAAACAATGACACGCAACAATTTCAATGAAAGATATAAACCATACAAGTTATTTCAAGACGACTTACAACTCGGATTTACAAAAAATTGATTTGATTCAAGGTTTATGGCTATTAGATTTTATAAACATTAACCCACATTGTTTTAGTCGGTTAATTCTATTGCAATATCAAATACTTTTAAAACAAGGTTTTCACTTACGACTCTAGTATATTGCAATGTATACAAAGCCATGAACTTGACATACTCACAAAACCTATGTACTCACCGGCTTCTATGCTGACTCGTTTTCACAATTGTTTCAGGGAACAATGCTTGATGATACTAATGCATGCTCACGTAGGAACGGATATGGACTTTAGTGCCTTAAAAACAAGAAACACAATTACCATGCTTGTTTTGTTTGTTTAGTTTCTTTAAATGTTCCAAGACAACGAAACAATGTAATCAAGGTTAATATTCAATAAAACATAACTTTAATTACCACGTGTTGTTGAAACAATCTGTTAATGTGACTCCCCAAGTGTTTCCGCCGCGTGTTGCTTTACGCGATTTGGGGTATTACAATAACGAGGGTTGTAAGGGTTTCATTCTTGTTCTAAGGTATAGATGGATTTTCCGGTAAGAGAGCTAATTCTAAGTTAGGTTCTATTGTAAAAATCAGAGTCTCGAGGGTGTATGGTCGTTCATTTGTGTTTGTCAGTTAGGTTGTCTATGATTTGGTTATGTTTTACCAACTAAGCGACATCTATAAGATTTATTCGTAGAAAAGGTTTTCATTTGTTGCCTATTAGTAACAAAACGTATTTAGGATGATAGTATAATGTTAGTGTGTTTTAGTGATTGAAAGATATATGAAAATCATGGGCAAGAGGTTCATCAGACCGACTAGATTAATATGTAGCTTTTCATAAGATTTGTGATTCACGCATGATTGAGGAAATTGATACAATGATAAAAGGTTTAAGTATAAGTCTTAACCGAATGGTTGTCATGAAAGTGGTCGAGTGGCGATTCAAGCTCTCATTGAGATGTGGATATCACTCCTTACTCAAGGATGAAATTTCTTCGAGAAATGGGAATTGGTAATGATTACCGAGATAAGGAAATCACTCCCTTCTCGTTGGTGAGAATATCTTTATATATTTTTGTGTAAAAGTGGGAGAATCAGAGTTGATCATTAAGGTAAGAGAATCACTCTCATCTAGATGATAATACTCCCATTTTTGGGAAAAGAGTCGTGTCTTCCTTGCGAAAGACGTTTTGAGATTTCACACATGGGTGGTATGGTAAAGAATATGCGAAAGGGGGTAAGTAAAATAAGTATATAACAATCGGAAAAATATGTTTTGAATTTTGAAAAGGGGAAGGTTGAATCGTGTTATGCGTAAAGTGGGTATTAATATAGCGATGGTTTGATTAAAACTTGGATTGTTCTGAAACGTAACTTTTACTAAACCAAAGTGATC
The DNA here is from genome assembly GCF_002127325.2 of Helianthus annuus. Taxonomy (NCBI): domain Eukaryota; kingdom Viridiplantae; phylum Streptophyta; class Magnoliopsida; order Asterales; family Asteraceae; genus Helianthus; species Helianthus annuus. The sequence continues at coordinate 3,856,280 of NC_035442.2, read as the reverse complement.
GAAAGTTCTTTCGCTGAAATTTCGGTTCATGGTATTCATCCTTCCGGTTACTACATGCCCTAGTTAATCGAAAGTTCGAGACTTGGAAAGATTAAAAACTGAGGAGTGGGACTAGTTATCAAGATGCGGGTTTCACCCCTAACTTGATAATTTCATTCCCTAAGCGTGGTTGGTACTTACCAAACGAGGAGCAAATTCCGACTCGTTAGTAAGAGTTAACTCCAAAGTTGATGGTGAAATTTCATGAAAAAAATTGGTAAACGCGGATTGAGGGATTTGACCAAAAATTTGTGGGTTTTCGCGCCTATTTTGGTGAGATCGCCTTGTTGGTAAAATAAGAGTGTCTTCAAGTCTTCGAATGTGTATTGTGTTTACCTTAGGAAGGGCATGTATATTTGAGACCAAAAGATAATAGACAAGAAACAAGTTGGGAGAATTCAAATAGTTTTAAGCATGAAGAAGAATGGTCAATACGGTTACTAAGCTATAGACTAGGTCAAAAGCATGGCAATTTTCCTAATTCTCTATAGTTATGGCTCTGATAGCAATATCTCACACCCCAACCGAAGGTGGAAACATCGGGGCGGGACGAAAACAAGATTGCAAGAGACATCATAACACTATTTGTGACAATATTTAATAATTCAAAACTCATTGATACTAAAATGATATTACATTGTTCGAAAGGAAAGGTACAACAATTTGCAAAAACTGAAATAACAAGAAACGAAATACGTAAGTTTAAATCTAGGTGTGTTTCTAATCCACCTTAAGTAGTGTTCTTCATCAACTAGTTTCCTGCAACATGTATTAAAATAATGATCAATAAAAAGTATGCAAATTGATTACATAGCATAATAGTGAAAAGTTTCCAACAATCATTGGGAACAAGATTAAATTTTAGTACGGCTTACCATCCACATACTGATGGACAAAGTGAACATACCATTCAGACATTGAAAGACATGCTGATATCATGCGTGATTGATTTAGGAGGTAGTTGGGATGATCATCTACCCCTAATTCAATTCTCCTACAATAATAGTTATCATACTAACATCAAGGCTGCTCCATTTGAAGCCTTGTATCGGAGAAAGTGCAGAACGCCCGTTTGTTGGGCTGAAGTTGGGGAAGCCTAACTATCCGGAGGACCTGAGATAGTCCCGGAGACCACGAAAAAGGGAACTACGGGGACCTGGTTATCTTTACCAAAAGTGAGTAAGTAGCTTTGGGAATATGGTAGTTGTAAATACAAGTAGAGGGGCCTTTGTGTAGCAATGCAAATAATTCACTACAATCCTATAATCAGTTAACATCTACAAATCATTATCACTCACACAAAAACAAAAGCAAAAACCCTACGACGCAAAACTAAGAAAAAATCATTTGTTTTATACACTTGGTAATATCACGACATCTACGTAATCGCAGTCGTTTCTAGCCATGTTAAACGATGCTCTTAAGGTTTTCGGTGGTGCGTCTCGACGAACCCGGTTTCAACTGTTTCCTGCGATATCACTAGGCGTGAACCGGTTATGGATTCGGGTTATTGATTGATCAATCAACAGGTGTTACTCGGATATGATGGTCGAGTATGGCTTTAGTGGTCGAAGTGTATGGTGGTAGTGTGGGTTACGATGAGAGTGGTGGTTGGTTGTGGCGGCTGGTGATGGTGGCGTTTTGTGGTATGGAAGACGCATGATGATGGTGCCTGGGAAAAGACGTCACGGTGTTGGTGGAGATGATGGTGTTTAATGATGGAAGCGGCGATGATGGAGGGGACTAATAGTGATAGGTGAGTGAATGGTGGAAATTGGCGATGGTGGGGTTGGTTGTGGTGGTCGTTCACAACGAGGGAGGTGGAGTGCGGTGATGAAATAGGTCTGGTTACGGTTGTGGTTGCAGTCACGAGCCAATGGGGTAGTTCAGGGGTGAGGGTGGTGGTGTAGGATATGATTGTCAAGGTGGTTACTAGTTGGGTGTTGATGATGAAGCCGCGTTAACATTTAACACCTCGAAAAATTGTTATCTAATCCTATGGCAACACGTGTCCAATCAACTCTCCAATATGCCTAATAATTTTGACGAGAGAGACTAATTGTGTCAAATGGTGGAAGATTGGATGTGGATGGACTAAATATGTCAACATGCCAAAATTTGGCATCTGAGTGACTCTTACGGACTGTAAAGTTAATAAAACATTGTTACTGGCAGGTGGTTACGGACCGTAAGCCTTTAGTGTCTACGGACCGTAAGAGACTCAAAACCATGGGCGCCTAAATGGCTTACGGATCGTAAGCCCAGTACCCTTACGGTCCGCAAGGGGTCTGCAATTGGCAGTTTGTTTGCTGCCCAAGGCATTCTGCCATGCTGCCACCTTCACTCACGAAATGCCACTCTTGTGCAATTCTTGACTTCTCAAATAACACCTGCTAACATCTTAGAAACCCCCTTGACACATGTCTTGATTCTATGCATTCCTTTCAAGTATAAATAGCAAGCCTGTTCAACCAAGTTCTTTGCTCATTTCATACTTTCTTCCCTATCTGCTAATTGGAGTTGTTCCTAATAAAAAAAGGAGCCTCCTCTGAGTTAAATTTTCTCCTGGATTACTAGTAAGTTGTCACACCCTGACTTTTGCGGAAGCGTGGGTTTATTTGGTGTGACTTCTTAATACCATATCAATCAATCATAACAATGCTATATGATAAAAACAAGAGATGTTCATCCATTAAGGTTTAGAAATAGCAATACAACATCATTTTTAAAATGTCGACTCATAAAAAAAGATACAACCATAACATAATTTTAAAACATGTTCATATGACACAATAAAAGACTTGAATAAAAACACGGTGTAAGGACATGTAACCCGTCCAGGTAAGGGTTACACCTCCTGACCCTACTACCCTAGATGACGTCTTTATTTAGTACGCAGCTTGGCACAAATGCAGACACTTGCTAGATCCCTTAGTTTTCCTGAAATACATGTGAGTTGGAAAATCAACAGAAGTTGAGCGAGTTCATGTGTAAGTGAGTATGTATAAACCTGTCACACCCCAACCGATGGCGGAAACATCGAGATGAGACGTACAAACTGTTCAAAGACATCATAACACTAATTGTGACAATAATTAAAGTTTATTTCATTGATAATCATAAGTTTCATACAATATATAGAAAAGTTCAAATACATAACATAGATTTGGAAATTTAAATAGTTGATGGGTTTCTAAGCCATCCTAGTCTTTTCTTGTTTTTCTTGGATCCTCAACCTGCAGTATGCATTTAAAATACAATCAACAAATAATTGCTGGCGAGTATACAGGTTTGATATAGCATAATAGAGTTAATAGTTTATCAAATCTAATCCATGTGAACAACTGATATTCAATTAACTGTCGTACTCGTAACGATGAAATCCACATGTCCAAACCATAGTTACGCAATTAACATAGCCTAACCCTCGAAAGGGTGGTAATAGAGTTAATAGATTAAACCTAACAATACCCGTATATACGGGAGGGGCGTTACAACCTACAGCTCTAAAATTGGCGGATGTTACAGTCTCCCCTACTTTAGGAGATTTCGTCCTCGAAATCTAAGATTAACGTATTTCATAAAAATTTAGAACAATCCACATGCCATACTTAGTTAACAAGATTAACGTATCCCTGGCATGTGAATACACAGGTCAACCCATCGAGTATGTTAAGGTGTGGCTTCTTACGAAGTTAATGACAAGTTTATCACATAAAGTTTAACCCAAGTAACACGAATCCAGTATATCGTATTAGCATGCACGTGAAATAAATTCTAAAATTTTTGAAAAGGAACGTTCAATCATAAAATTTCATTGAGAACGAATAAAAGTTGGTAACTACCTCCGAGGTAAGAGAATCACCTCTAGCTCGTTGGTGAAGTTAGAAAGTGAGTGGAGCTAATCATCAAGGTTTGGGAATCACCCCTATCTTGATGATAAGTTTCCATTTTTTTTTTTTGGGAATATGAGTATTAACAAGCATCAAGATGTATCAAAGTATTCATATATAATGTATTATTTTGTGCATTGCATAAGAAAATGTTCATGTTTAAATGGATAGATTGTGCAATGAAAGTGTTTATCATTGTGTTTTTGATAAGGAAATGCATACTACACCCAAAAGTGTGAAAAGAAAATGGGTCAAGTATACTCACCTTAGAGTGCGTTGCGTATTCTTGGAATAAGATAAGAATAAGAATAATAGATTTCCCAAGAGGCGTGCACAAGAGAATTACCCTATTAAGTTGGGAGGATTTGTTAATTATTTGGGAATTTTGGGAATTATTATAACAAGACATGAAAGTAAAATAGAATTAACACTTCTAATTATTAATCATATGCCTTCTATTTTATATTTAATAATATTTGACAAATAAATAGGTAAAATAAATATTCATCTTACCAAAATATCACAAATAGAATTTCCAAAATTTTAGATTAAATAAATAAAAATTTAAATATGTATATAATTATTTTAGATTAACAATCTAAAATAAATAATCTAACATTAATTAACAATTCTATAAATAATAAACCTATTTATAAAATTCTAGTTATATAAAATAAACAAAATTAAATAATAATTTCTGGAATTATAAATAAATGCAATATAAATTCTGTTTTTATAAAAATTCTGATTTAATATATATATATAAACAATGATTCTGATTTAATCAATAATAATTCTGAAATATATAAAATTCTGAAATAATAATAGTTTCTGATTTTAATAAAATAGAAAATAAAAATTCTGAAATAAGTAATATAAATTCTGATTATAAACAAATTCTGATATAAAAATTCTGATTATTTAAAATAATAATTCTGATTTGTAAATTCTGAAATAAATAAATAGATAAAATCTTATTTTATTAAATTTCAGAAATAAATTCCAAAATAAATAAATAAATAAAGTCTGATTTTATTAAATTTCAGAAATAAATCCTGAAATAAATAAATGAATAAAATCTTATTTTATTAAATTTCCGAAATAAATTCTGAAATAAATAAATAAATAAAATCTGATTTTATTAAATTTCAGAAATAAATTCTGAAATAAATAAATAAACAAAAACTGATTTTTAATAAATCTGATTTTATAAAACTGAAATATTTAAATAAAATTCCGAAATAATAAATATGTTTTAATAAATAGATAATAATTATAAATCTGATTATTTTAATAAATAAATCTGTTTTATTAAATTTCTGATTTTAAATAAATATTTCAGATTTAAAATAATTAAATATGTTTAGTAATAATTATATTAGTATATTTGTTTTCTAAATAGATATATTTGATTTTTTATAAAAATTTTCAGTATTATATATTAATATTTATAATATATAAACCTGATTTTATGTATTTATATCTTATAATACTGAATTATATAATAATAATAATAATAATAATAATAATAATAATAATAATAATAATAATAATAATAATAATAATAATAATAATAATAATAATAATAATAATAATAATAATAATAATAATAATAATAGTAACAGTTATATACTAGCCGGAAAAACGAAACTAGGATCGGGACGTTTACCGGTACGGCCGACGACGAAGGTGATGGCAGGTGGTGGCAGCGGCGAAGTGTTCCGGCGAAGAACGGAGAAGGCTCGGTTCGGCTTCGGTTTGGACGAAACGAATTCGGTCTTCGGTTTGATCGGTCTCGGTGTTTCGGTTTGAAAGGGAAGGAACAAAATGAAGAATGTGGGGTCGGTTTTTATAAAAGAGTGAAGGTATAGGTTACCGAAACAGAAAGGTCGCTGATTTGTATAACCGCCGGTTATAAACGAAGAAGACGAAGAAGAACAGTCCTTCGGCGGTTTCTGTTTGATTTAAAATCACGCATTTAATACGTGTATAAATATAATTCCGGCCTAGCTTGTTCACATGTGGGGCTATAGCCCAGTTGGTATGTGCGTGATGTTTGTGTCGTTGAGGTTGCGAGTTCGAATCCGACTCGCTGCCACTTTTTATTTGAATTTTAGTTTAGTGCATTTAATGTCAGTATAAAAAGGATTAGTCTAATGGTTTGTTTGGATGTGGCATGCCCGGCTGAGCGGTTAGTTTGTTGTTTGTGCAAGCAGAGGTCGCGGCTTCGAGTCCGGTTCCATGCACTTAAAACCCATTTTTTTATAAAGGCTTAGACTTAACTGGGTTAGCCACTAACTGAGTTTTCTAACTCAGTTAGTGCTGCCCTTTAGTAAAACTAACCAGGTTAGGCTGATTTAACCCGGTTTTCACCAACGGAGTCAGATTCGTTAACGAAAATTCTTGAAAATCAAAAATTCATAAAATACTTATTTATTTAATTTAAATTGTTATTTTATAATAATAAAATAATAAAATAACCATTTTAACCCAAATTTCAATATTTTTACCGAATTAGCGTATAAATTCCCAATTTTTGTACGGTTTAGGGTAATCTCTTGGCAACGATGAATTAAAGAGTCGAAATTAAGATGGAATTCCTCTGTTTTTACGTGTTTAACATAGTTTCAACGTGTTTAACATAGTTTCAACGTGTTTAACATAGTTTCATAGTTTCAATGATTCATAGTATTCAAACACAAAATATGGATAAAATCATGCAATTTCATTATGATTTCAAGTCTCGAGTACAATTTTGGAATTTGAATCAAGTACAACAAAGGTACAACTTACAAAAGTAGAAAGTACAAGTAGACTTTCCAAAAATGGAAAGTTTGAAAATACGAAATGTTACAGTCTCCCCTACTTTAGGAGATTTCGTCCTCGAAATCTAAGAGGAAGACTGTTGAAAAGATGGCATCCAAGGATTCCACAGAGGGAATAGATGAAACTTGATTGTGAATGGGAGTCATATCAAAGACATGGAATAATAGAGAATAGTGGGAGTATGGAAGTGAACGATTGACTCTAAGTGGATGCAAGTATAAGAATGGCATAAGTATTGGATATACAAAAGTTGCGTAGTAAGAATGGAGTTTCGTCTTGGATAATCGGACATAATGCGTTTGTAAGTTGTTTAAAGTTTGCATTAGGTCCAAAAAAGGTGTGCAAAACACTGAATTTCTCATGGCACGTTTCACGAAAGTTTGGTAACGTGGTGAAAACACTTATATATAGGATGTACCAGCGGTGTATCCACCATGTTTTGACCATGTTACGTCCGTTTCGTTATTCGTGTCATGTTACGTTCCATGTCTTACCATACACAGTAGTACACTCTATGGTTCTCATGCGCTTATTACTATAATCCCGTGTGCACCCGCGATTATACCAATCGTCGCATGATCCGCATAGCTTGTACTAATTTGCGTATGAATCAAGGTATACATAAATTTTGAAAATAAGATTGTGTGCGTATAAAAATGTAACATGTAAGCATGTTCGCGTTCCAAATAGTATAAGACTAACGTAAACGAATCCTTCGGGTTTCGCCCGTGTACATGTGCGAATGTATAAATTTTGAGTAAAAAGCATGAGCATAGTATAAGTTTAAATTTGAACACGCACGTGAGCATAAACATAAAACGCATGCCAGGAGTGTGAGCAAAAGTATAAGCATAACGTGTATTAAAATGAGCATAAATGTGAGCACAATTTGAGCACAAACGAATGACGTGAGTATGGACAAAATTCGTATAAATGAGAGTACAAAAAAAGTACGTGTATAACATAAATCGTATAAATGAGAGTATGAACACAAGTATGAGTGTGAATACGAGTATAAATATGAGTATAAACATAAGATGTATGAGTATGGTTGTAAATGTGAAAATTAAGTGTAAAACATGAATGTTTAAGTACGAATGGAATGTATGAGTGTATATATATATATATATATATATATATATATATATGAGTGTAAACGTGATCGTATAAGTACAAGTACAAGTATGTTGTTGCGACTATGAGTATAAATATGAGTACAAGTGTAAGCATACGAACGTATTGTGGGGAGTACGTGTGTAAATATGAGTCAAAGTATAGACACGAAACGTGTCGTGGTAGTTATGAGTATATAAATACGAGGATCATAACAGACGTGAGAATGTGTCTGAATATAAATACAAGTATAAACATAGCGGTATAAGCGTATACGCAAATTGCATACGTATGAATGTGTATATGATTATAAGTAAAACGAAGGTGTATGAATATGAATTTAAGTATCACGTAAATGTATAATTGTGAGTGTGTGTATAAACGTAAAACGTATGAGTTTTGAATCGTGAGTATAACATAAATGCGTAAGTGTGAACATAAGTGAAAGCATAAAATGTATAAGTATGGACGTAGGGATTAATGATTTTGTTTATAATATAAAATTAAAATACATGAGTTTATGCGCATAAAAGGTTTAAAGTTTTGAATATGAAAGGAAAAAAAAGAGAACGAGTGACACGCGTGAGATTGTTGTGAGATATTGACTAAAACGTGTAAAATGATATACATATATAGTTGTCTGTGCAAAACGTGAAGTTAAATTAGATTGAGTTGTCAGGAATGTAGAATCTAGTTTGTGAATTGTAAAGAGAATATAAAGGAAAACATCTTTTGATTATGCGAAAGGATACTTTGTAAAAGAATGGAAGTGCTATTATGGTTTTAAAGAAAAAAAAAATTTTCATAGCTGAAAATTTGTCGTCCTTATAAAGTTTCCTTGCCCACGTGTTTTGAATTTAATTAACGTACCAAGCGAGGTTTTGAAAAGTTCTTCGAATTAAAAAGTTTGCATCGTTTTAAGAAGTTTTTTTTTTTTTTTTGTATTACTAACTTCGAAGTTTACAGATTCTAGTGAAAAGGTTTAACCTTAGGAAAAGGAATCTTGGTATATGAACCTGGTGATCGTGAAAGGTGTCCTTAATAAAATGTTTTTGTTGATCTTGAAAAGAGTTTTGATAACTGATCGGATAATATTTGTAATATTCTGTATGAAAAGTTGGTTTGATTCTCAATTGGAAATTTAGAATTCTTTAGTATAGTGATGCGAGATGAGTGCGTTTTAGTAATTACGTGGAATACGAAATTTTGTGGGCAATAGATTTATTAAACTGATTAGGGTGACAGTAGTATTTTGTGAAATTTTTGAAATCGAGGAATACGCGTTTTTGGTAACATTGAAAATTTTTGTGTATGCGAGCGATGTGAAAATAGATTATAGAATAGGAGATACGTCTAAATAAATGAAGCATTTTGAAATACATGATAAATGATTTAGGTATAAACATGATCGTGTTTACGCAATATAATCCATTAAAGAAAGTATTGGTAACGATCACCTAGGTAAGGGAATCACCCCAAATCCGTTGGTGAGGTCGTTGTAAGATGAGAAAAGAAGCGAAGTTAATCGTCAAGGTAAGGAAATCACTCCTATCTCGATGATATGTCTTCACTCGTTGTTACGAAAGTGTAATTAAAATTAAGTGAAATTATGCATGCTAATGATGTATAATCGTATGATGTATGCGCAAAAGTGAAATCCTAAAAATGGTTCAAAATTGACAAGGAAGAGTTTCATCATAAAAGATCGAAGATAATAAAGTGTACATCTGATAAAAAGGAACTTGGATTTTCTGGGAGAGTGAGAGTACTGACGAGATGATGACATCTAGAAATTCAAAACAAGAAATGGATGAGACTTTTAATCATAATGTTTTTGTTTAGGAAAATTGACTTCATGTATGCATCACATAGCACATAGTTTCTCACATGGATCACCAAATAGTTTCACATAGTTTAACATAGTATTACACATAGAATGATGTTTCACATAGAATAATGAAAGCAATATAAATTTAGTTTGTTCACGAAAGAGAGTAGTTATTAATTGTTTTGGATTGCGATAATAACGTGCTTCGTGTTCCCAAATTTGAATTGAAGATAACGCTCAAATATAAATCACATGATAATTGAGATAGCATAAAAAGAGATTTTATCAATAAATATGGAGTGTCACGGAACGTAACATAGACTATTCCAAAGTGAATCGAAGTCCTTTTCGAATTAAGGAAACGTGCTTTGGCCTAATAGACAAACATTCTCATCGAGGAGCGACTAACGATGTTTGTCCTTCCAGTTACTACACGTCCTCAATCGATTGGGTAAATCGAAACTTTGGCGAGATCGAAAATCAAGGAATGGGACTAGTTAACAAGATGCGAGTTTCACCTCTAACTTGATAACATCGTACCCTAACGTGGTTAGTACCCATCCAAAGATGAGGGTCCACTAGATTAGGAAATGGAAAACTCCCATCAAGATTTGGATATCACTCCTAACTTGAGGGTAGATTTCGTGCAAAATCAAAGTATAGCTGAGTGAAAATCATCACCAAGTGTGGGAATCACCCCTATCTTGATGAATCATTTCGATTGTGTTATAAGGGTGTCTTCAAAGCTTCCAAGTGTGTATTGTGTTAGCCTTAGGAAAGGCTTGTATATTAGAAGTCCAAAAGAATAGAGAGAAGCAAAGAAGAAAGCAAAGGATAATGTCTTTAACAGCAAGTAAATGAGAAAGCTCTTAAACTATAGACTAGGTAAAGCAAGGCAATCCTAATTCCCTATAGTTATGGCTCTGATACCAATCTGTCACACCCCAACCGATGGCGGAAACATCGAGATGAGACGTACAAACTGTTCAAAGACATCATAACACTAATTGTGACAATAATTAAAGTTTATTTCATTGATAATCATAAGTTTCATACAATATATAGAAAAGTTCAAATACATAACATAGATTTGGAAATTTAAATAGTTGATGGGTTTCTAAGCCATCCTAGTCTTTTCTTGTTTTTCTTGGATCCTCAACCTGCAGTATGCATTTAAAATACAATCAACAAATAATTGCTGGCGAGTATACAGGTTTGATATAGCATAATAGAGTTAATAGTTTATCAAATCTAATCCATGTGAACAACTGATATTCAATTAACTGTCGTACTCGTAACGATGAAATCCACATGTCCAAACCATAGTTACGCAATTAACATAGCCTAACCCTCAAAAGGGTGGTAATAGAGTTAATAGATTAAACCTAACAATACCCGTATATACGGGAGGGGCGTTACAACCTACAGCTCTAAAATTGGCGGATGTTACAAAACCTTTATAATGTGTTTGTATGTAAGAAAATCCCTGGTATGTAGCAATTAAGAAAAAAGAGATCAACATTGGGTTGCAAAGCCAATGATATGTGTGAAGTGATGCAGGAAGACTCAAATCTAGCAGATTTGTGCGTCAGGCACATGGTCACCACATTGTCCACTCGGCGGACTCAAGAGTGGGGCTCACTACACCCGAATAGATCTATCACTCATGTCCCTCGGTCCTACAACGAGGATTAATGGCCTTAAGTTCTACCTACCCACTCACATGATCTAAGTAGTATAAACCCTCCTTAAGCTAATCATACCATGTAAGTAATGTCTGTAATAATTGTAACATGTATTTCACCCCCGAAGTATAAAACTAAAAACAGTAAAGAGAAAAGAGGGACATGAACTAACAGTATTGCGTCTTCAGTATGTGTAACCCAAGTCTCCTCAGCCAACACGACTACCTACGGTGTACTAACGTCCATTAGACGAACGGGTCATGCCTTGTCTTAGTTTTGTGTTTTTGGGTTATGTTTCTGATAGTATTCCAAGTTATAATAATTTTATTTAGCTTTGAAATAATTGTTTATGCAGTGTTTCTGTATTAATACTTCTCAAGTATGTATTTCCTTTCCAGGGATGGGGTATCTTATACATGTGTTTTTCGTATTTGTATTTGTATATATTGCCAAGTAACGGCGTCGTATTTCGGTGTATTATTCCAAATAAATATGTTAATATATTCCCAATATTTTTCCAAAACCATACATTTCTAGTCTCACTTAAATATATATAAATAAACCTTATTTTGTTTAATCATGTATTGTTCCAGAAAATATATATTTTTCTCAAAAATTATATATCTTCTAAATATACTAGGAAAATATATTTTTATCTCCCAAAAATAATATATTTTCTCGTTGTCAAAAATATGATATACTTAGTAATATTTACGAAATCATATTTTCATTTCTTTCATTTCCAAAATAATATTTACCAAAAATATAGTGAAATGGTAAATCCTAGAATATTTCATAAGTTACTTTTCTTGTTCGGCTTCTCAATATTAATATTACGAGTGTAACTTAAATATTTTATTCCTTGTAATTTTTGGTATTATTATGGAGTTGTAATTTCCATGGTATTTTGTAAGTTATATTATTACCCTAAAATAATATAACTAGTTCACAAAATATACAAATAATCACACTAGTGTCTTAGTATAAAATATATATTCTAAATATATATATATTCACCCATTTTTATTTGCGAAAACCCACCTCCGGAACTTGGTATTTTTTAAATAAAATCATGGCGAAGTTTCATTTTGAAAACAAGGTCAAAAATATAATTATAACACTTGGTAGAAAAATATTTTCTAAGTGTTGGATTTTTTGAAAAATTTCGCCAGAGTTTCCTTTGTAAATGGAGGTGTCCATCATTTTAAGCATATCATTTTCTTTTGTAAAATCATTCAAACAATTAACAATCAACAATATACAAGTCTAGGTGATGAACCATTACTAACAAACAACATCCAATAATCATAACAACACAAGAACAACATGATTTCAACCTCATTCTAACACTACTTCATCATTAGTTAGTTTATGTTCATAGACTTTGATTATGTTCTTTGGAGTTTCTTACATTTTCATCATTCTTTTCACTATTAACCACCAAAAATATGAAGAACGTGAAGATCTAAGGCACTTACTACTAGCACAAGGCTAGGGGAGTTCAAGAGGATAAATGAAGTGGATAAAAGCAAATGGTGAGGGTCCTTCAACTTCCGAAAGCTCCAAGCTTCCTAATATACCTTCTTACACCTTAGAATCACCTTGGAATGCTTGAATGTTGAACAAAAATGAGAGTAGGGTGATGGAGGGTTGTGGCCGTGAGGTGGGGTGGTGATGGAGGTTTTCTTGGTGTTGATTTGTAGTGTGAAATGAAGATGGAAATCCCTTGTGCATTTAAATAGACCAAGCTCATGTTTACCCATTGTATATCTTGTTCTTTTGTCCAACAACATTCTAAATAAAATATAAAAAAGAATTGTGGGGATGTCCCCACATCCCATGACCAGTTCGAGGGTGGGGGGGGGGGTATGGGGTTGGGTTTCAATGTTGGTTACTAAGTCTAGTTAGAATGTTAAGGTTAATTTAGTAGTTTATTGTGTGTTATATAATATAAAGTGTGTTGGGGTGTTCGGGGACCCTAACTAGCTCAGAAAAGTAAAAACAATGTGTTTGGCAATATTTTTATGTTCCGGGTAAAGTCCGGTTGTTCGGTTGGGTGTTGTCCGTTAAAGTGCTAAATTAATCCATAAAATGTCTTTTATATTACTTTTAGTGATACATTTAATTCCCAACACTTTGGAAAGTATCTAGGACTATTTTGCCAGGTTTTTGCACTTTACTCGCATTATTAAATGCTGAATTTTGGTTATTTACTGCAGAATTCTACACTTAAAGTATGTTTTGGCACTTCCCGGCACTATACCTATCACCTAGTGACGCAATTTTATGATCCTCACTTCCCTACACTCCCTACTAGTGTAGTATTCTATTTCTGGCTCATACTGTCCTTAATGACATTGTCTGTCTAGGTGTCGGCATTGTCAGCATGTTTTCTGGGTTATCCGCTCACTGTGCTAGCTGTGCTTTGTGCATCAGGTTTGTCACTAATGTTTGTATATAATAAATGGAGTGACAGTATGAATGTGATGCATGTGTTTGTATGTAACAGAAATAAGAAAGCAGTATAATTTACAGTTGTATTTAAGCATAGTCATTAAGCATAAATCAATATTAATTAAATGTACGGATGCATGCAAATTTGACAGTTCTCACATTCTCCCCCTGTTAAGAAAATTTCGTCCTCGAAATTTGTACTACCTTAACTTCTTATGGTTATGTCACACGTGTGTGTATACGAATAATATCGAGGTAGATAATCACTAAACCGCATTAAACCCTACTCACCTCAGGTGAGTCCAAGAATATATAACAATCTAAATCCTAGGGTTAAAACGTATATGCTTTTGGCCTTTGATGGCAAAGGTAAAAGACGTAATTGACGTATAGTCTAGTGTAATCCAGCTAGCAGGGGGTTTCATAAAAGAGGAGTTTTGGCTAATAAGATTCTCAAACCATAGCATCTATTACGCGATTTCAAAATCAATAACCCAAATGTAATAGTAAGATGGTCTACTAACTACCGAGTAAAAGGATGGTAAGGTTTAGTGTGTTGACATTCTTAAATGTTGAAAGTACACTGCATGAAATACAAGCGAATCTGGTGTATCATTGTCGTGATTCGTAGTCGCATCAGAAATGTTTAAATGACGAGCCAAACGAAAGTATATGCAGTTTGGTGTGAAACGGTTGACCATGATTAGCACAAGCTACAACTTTGTAATGACACCACGAGGTGTCGTAATGACAGAATTCAAGTATAGTGGTGACCGAACAAGTTCACCGTTTTGGAAATCTAATGAAAGTGCACTGAAACATGCCAGAAGATTTGATTTACACAATGTCATGGGGATTTTAGTTGAATATGGAACATCAAAGAGCCACTGTTTTCGGTCGAAAGTGAGAAAGCAATAAGTACCGCAAGGCATTCGATTTATGATGAAAGGATTGTTAGGAGGTACATAGTGGTATGAAATGAATCTATGTACCCTTGTCTTAACACATAACTGTGTTGAGACTGCTTTGATTGTGATAAACAAAACGGATTTAGAGCAAGTCAATAAATAAACAATTAAATCCGTGTATGAGGTGCGTAACCAACTTAGCGCAAGCTTCAATTTTGCGGGTGTATCCCCAGAAGGTATCGAAGTCAATCAAACGATTTAGTGGAGTCGTAGACCAACTAAGTCTACCACGATTCGAAATGAAAAATTCTTTGCAAAAATATTTGAATATGATGCTCTCAATACATCATATGTAGTCTTAAACTGAATATATGAAATGGATAAGTTCAAGCAATTGAACTTGGTTTTAACGTATCCCGGCAATAAACGTATATATCAACAAAGGAATCTCGGCATGGTCGCAAAGATATACCAAGAATGTAACTTGAAATAAATGAAGTTTCAAGAGAATGTGCTGACTTAATAGTAAAAGAGTCAACAGTCACAATAATGTAGGTTATTCGAATTCTCAAATCGGTAATTGGATTTAGTGTCTTAATATTTGAACTTAAATGAAGTGTTTGAAACGAAATGAAGTCGCATGCGTAGCAATGGTGCATGTGACAAATGAGTTCCCAAGAAAAGGAAAAAAGAGCATCTGCGAATGAAGAAATGACTAGATATCGAAGCAAATGTGTGTTCGCTCTTAGCGAAGAAAATTAACGTGATGCAACTACCATTAAAGAGGAGTAGAGATGCAAACCTCTACTCGCTAGAAAGAAAAGAAATTCGAGTACTTTCTGTTTTGTCAACGGAACTGGCACATATGCCAGGTTAATGATGTCTGCTTGAGTTAACGGACGTGGTTTCTAAGTAACAACCTTTACGAGTTTGGACCTGGGTTCCCAAGGTCCTAAGTATCTATCTTCTAGATCCTCAAGGTTTCGTATTCTGTGTAAAACGATTGTGTGCATTGTGTAGGAAACACCCTTTGCGTGTAAGCTTAAAACAAGTTATTGTCCCACAATTTCCCCGGTATGCTTTCTTTCTGAATTTGCAGCTACTCGATCATCAATCAGTCGGGAAATACTGGTTGGATCCTTGCAGTTGGTCCAATAAGTAGTTCGTCAATCCTTAGCAGGAGTTGCTGACTCTTGTTGGCTAGCTCGTCCCGCTCCTGGTAGTTTGATGTTCACTTGAGAGTCACCGTCCTTTCTCTTGACAAGCAGAACCGGGGTTACCTAAAACGGAAATTTTGGTCTGTTATCTTCCTTCTCTATCCACTACTGAAACTACACTGCCAATCCTTTCATTTCCAAAGGTGTAAGTCGCTAAGGTGCATTGACTGCATGCGCGATGCCTAGAATCGAATCGATGCGAAGTTCGACTTGCCGTTGAGGAGGTATTTTTGACAAATCTTCGAGGAAGACTTTAGGATATTTCCTTATCACAGGAATATCTTCGTGTTTTGGTTCTTCGACTCCCTCGTCCACAACACGAGTTAAGAAAACAATACATTCTTTATGTAACATCCTTCGTGCCTTCAAACAATTAGTAATTTGCAAAGGCGTACTCTGCTTCATGAGTCAAGACCGTTTCTTCGCTCAGCATCGGGATGCGGATACCAACCTCCGCTTGATCACTTGACAACCCATCCATCCAATTACCTTGTCGGAGCTCCCCAATTCAACTGGCAGTAGCTCAAGCGTAAACTCACGCTCTCCGAGTTCTATCATGCCGTTTCGAGTTACTTCGTTGGCTTCCACTAGCTTTCCCATTAGCTAGTACTTTCATGTGTGGATTATCTAACTTGTTACTAAACCAAGTATTCTCTCAAAACCTAGAGGTGCGAAGCTAAAACTTGCAACAGTATCTAGCAGCGCAAATGCATAGCGTTGAGTAATATGGGACGTACCGATATCCATGCTTGGATTCCTGGCGAGCTCCCCTAGCTCTGCTACTGAGCCTTTATCCTTGCGCCTGATTCTTCTTAGGACAGTATCTTTTGAAATGCTTCTTGCTCCCACAGCTAAGACAACCTTTAGCATGTTTTTGTTTGTCACTCGTCCTGCCTTCGTTGTTGTCATTGTTTCCTCCATGATTCTTGCTATCATGTTGACCTTTATTTTCACTTTCAATACCTTGTCTACAAGTCTCCTTGTCTACAGTTATCACATTTTCCATACTTACATCGCCCGACATGATAACGTAGACAATTGTCGCACTTAGGTAGGATACCCATGTAGTCTTTTCCCTTTTTGGCCTTCTTCTTGTTACTCACCCAAGTAACCTTCTTGAAATATACGAGCTTTCTCTTGTAATCCCCAGACAACTCTACGGAAGTCTCCTTTTTCTCTTCCAGAGTGGAAAATTTTCCTTGTCTAATCGCTTCTTCAGTGAGTGCCACGCTTATGCTGATAGCCTAGGTGATCGTTGAACGTTTAGATGTTGTTACCAGGCTTAGAATCTGAGGTGCCAATCCCCCGATGGAACGTTCGATCTTCCTAGATTCTGGTTCCACCAAACGCGATGCAACTTGTGATAATTCGCCAAAATCTCTGCACATATTCAGCTATCTTTGGACCTTCCATTTTCAGGTTCCACAATTCACTTTCCAACTTCTGGACTTCCGCCCTAGAGCAATATCTCGTGCACATTAGTTCCTTCAGTTCGTACCACGTCAAAGCATATGCAATAGTCTCGCCCTTTGTTCGAACCTGAAGGTTCCACCAAGATAGAGCCCCAACTAGAAATAGTCTAGCTATGTCACACCCCAAAAATACCACACGCGGAAACCCCCGCGGGGCGTGTGACGTACCAGGATTCGAGCCACCAATCACATTGAACTCATAAATATATTTAAATAAAACTTCCGTTCATTTTCATTAAATGTTACAAACGTTTCATATCATCAATTGTATACAGCGGAAGCATAACATAATTGTTAAGTGTTTCGTAAACCATTCGTACATAAACCATTGAGCTTGTATTGAGATTCCATGTATCTCGACCCATGACTACTCCAGCCTCCCAGACAGCAAGTTCCAAATGATATAAGCCTATTGACCTGCAAGCATGCAGACAAGTGTGTCAGACGACGCTGGTGAGTTCAAAGTTTTGTTAACGCGTTTAGGTACCAGTTGTGTGTTTAAAACAGTTCAACGTTTTGTTTTGATGATGTTATTAACTCGATTACCGTATGTGGCTACTAGATGTGTTTGCCCAAACCCTAATGCCTCTATCAAAGCATTGGTCAAGTGGTCAAGGTAACTAGTTTACGCCCGTCCATTCCGGCCTGATGTGAGGGTGCCAAACCTAATAGCGCTATCAACTACATACCTCGTTGCCTTCCCAGCAACATGGTAGATGTAAGGGGTCTTATATGATAGATACTGAGTTTAATAACCAACATCCCAGTTTAACATTCTACCCAGCATTCCTTTCCGGAACGTTTACCAGATGTCCCAAACCACCGGGACGCATGCTTAGAGAAGAGCAGTGAACTCACCTTGGTTTGCTCGGTTTGTTAAGTTACCCGTTTCCAAGTTAATCAACCAACCCTACCGTGGTTACCAATGACAGTCAGTTTTGCACACTTATAATTCACGTATTCTTCGCATATATTATTATGCTAGTCATAGCAAGTATTCGAGGCTTAGTTGTATTCACCATACCAGTTCATATCGTGTCAAAGCACATGTCAAGTGATTTGGTTCGCATTCTAGTAAACATGCAAGTCGTAATAAGAATTCATGTGGCATCATAGTCAGTCATCATCAAGAGAATCATCTAGCAGGTATTCACATAAGTTCACACTATGAATTCACGTTTCAACCAACACCAAACAGTTAATGCCTTTAATCCCGATGGTGTGTGGTCTAGCAAGTCATCGGCCCACCTTAACATGTGCACAAGACTACCGATTATTACACATCTAGATGATGTACCTCCCAACCTTGATATGCTGCTAAAGCCAACATTAGTCTTACTGTTTCCATACGTGCTACTGGTGCAAAGACTTCATCAAAGTCTATTCCGTGTTGCTGAACATATCCTTTTGCAACTAGCCTTGCTTTGTGTCTGACAATATTTCCATTTGCATCTTTCTTAGTCTTGAATACCCACTTTAAACCTATTGCTTTGTGATCTCTTGGCAACTCTGTCAGGTTCCAAGTGTTATTCTTGTTTATTGAGTCCAACTCAGCCTTCATTGCTTCAATCCACCTTTTGTCACTAGATGCTTCCTTGTAATTCCTTGGTTCTTCTTCAGCGAGTAATAATTCATGTGGATCTAGTTGTATCTCTTCTGTTTCTTCGTACAGGTCTTCGAGAATTTTCAGTCTTACTGGAGTGTTGCTAATATTTCCTGTTGTACTTTCAGAAGTGGATGGACCTCCATTTGGTAAATTGCTTGGATTTCCTGCTGAGTTCTGATTGTATGAATATGCTGGCGGGGTTACATAGGAGTCTTGTTCTTCTATCTGATCTACTCCTGAATCGTTATGATGTGTCCCGCTACTGCCTGGACTACTTGGTTCGCTTTCTTCTAACTCTGGTGGTATGTCATCATCATGAATGACAAAGTTTGTCCATTCGGGATTTCCTGAATCTACCGTCTCCATATAACTATCCCAGTTCCATGGTTGACCTTCCATGAACTTTACATCTCTACTGACACATATCTTGTTCTTTGCTGGATCATATAATCTGTACGCCTTTGATCCTTCTTCTATTCCAAGGTAAACCATAGGTGCGCTTCTATCATCTAACTTCTTTTGTTGAAGTGGTAGTACCTTAGCGTAAGCGGTGCAGCCAAAAACCTTCAAGTGTTCTGTCACACCCTCAAAATCCACCTCGCGGAGCACCACCGCTTGGAGGCGTGACATGACCAGGATGAAGCCATCAATCATATCAAACATAGCATTTAATAGTAATAAAAGAAATTAACGTAAGTCATCATGACATGATTGATGTTTCAAAACCAAACATTGTTTAAGTAGCGGAAGCATAGTAATGTAACTCAAAATAAGTTATAAGTTCAATATCGTTCACGATCCATTTGCCCACAACGACCTGCTCCTTCCTTGTGCAAACTCCTTAAGTACCTAAGGTCCTGCAAGGCATGCACAGATAATCAACAACTAGTTGAGCGAGTTCACAGTTAACCGTTCAGTAATAGTACAGTGTGAGTAATAGTATGTTCGTTCGTTATGTCGTATATCGTATTAGTTTCCATCGCGGCCTCCCAGGCAGGTATGCGAAGATATTAGGGGATGTTCCTCCCGTGTATTCTAGACTAGGTTTAGTTGTATCGCGGCCTACCAGGCAGGTGTGCGAAGATTAGTAAGTTACAGTTCGCGGCCTTCCAAAGGCAGGTGTGCGAAGTCAGTCATAATATCGCGGCCAACCCTTGGCAGGTGTGCGAAGATCGTTCAGTAAGTGTTACTAGTCTAGCAGTAGGTTCTATCATCTATGCACGTACAGTAAATCATTAACTTCCCATTCCCACCCTGGGAACCCCATGCCTTGGCTGTGTGAACTCACCTTGGGTTGCTCGGTAGATACACAAAGGAAAGAGGGTTCTTGAACTAACTGTGATCAACCACGTCCTAACAGGGTTACCACACAAGTCAGGATCGGTTCAAGTAATTCACGTACACAGTATGACAAACACGTATGCACGTAAGCAGATAAGAACATAGCATATTCATGTGTGATCCAATGTCTAAGCCCAAACTATACCCGGCCCAATAACATAAGCAGTCCAATAGCAATTATGTAAACAGTCCAATTACTTGGCCCAATCAGTTGACACATATTAGCCCAATAACAAAACAGTCCGTAAGCCTAAGTGTGTGCGCATATGGTCTCGAGTCGCAACAGGGTTACGAGTCGCAACAGCTGGTTGCGAGTCGCAATGGTGATTTCGGCTCTTCATGGTCCGGTTACGAGTCGGAATGGGACTCGCAACCATGGTCTCGACTTGTGTTGTTGTGGTCTCGAGTCGTGGTGGTGGGTTCCCGACTCGCAATCTGAGTCGCAACCAAGCGTGTAACAGCTTTCCTGATTTCATGCAATTCAGTTACAACATTTATGCAATTCAATTATCGTCGTCAGTTTCCAAAAATCAATTAACAACTAACAGTTTACCATACAAGAAATCATCAATCAAACAGGGTTTTTGACACTAAATCCGTATGAACCCTAACTCACAACCACATGAACAACATATCAAAACCTTGAATAATTATCCTGATTTAACAACATGGAGCCGGTTTAAAACATCACCACAATCAAACATCACATCTAATTCACGTGACAGAAGCATATTAGCCGATTAACATCTATTCGGTACAAATCATTTAGTCTAAATCATCCCAGCCGAGAACATATACATTCGGTTCTACTCATGCAATCTAAATTACAACAAGATCAATAACAAAGATAGTAACATCAACCCGTTTATCATGTACACGCATATCATACACATATCAACTGAATACTATCATAACCCTAGCCGATCATATAGTCCGATTACTAACAACATCAAGTATGATACTAGCCATTAGTGAGATACTTACCGGATTGTAGGATAAAAAGGTCTCGGCCGGTTCTAGGGGGAGACGAGGGAGAGAGAATGAGAGCTCTTAGGGTTCTTGTGTGTGTCAATGTGTTTTGCCAATTGTGGAAAAAAACAAAACCCTAAAGGATGCGTGAATGTATACCCGTTTAGGAGTGATGGGCCGAGTCCAAGTATAGTGAGCCGAGAGGGAGGGGTTCGGCCCAAGGGTAATCGGTTCATGATGTGTGGTTTGGTCTTGGTTAACATATACACAAAAATTACACAAAGCACATACCCATATAACATTCATTTAATAAAGTTCACGTAATTGCAGAACGTTACACAAGATAGGTCTAAAGTACGAGTTGTCACATTATCCCCAACTAATTGGAAATTTCGTCCCGAAATTTGGTATGCACTCACTGAGGAAGCTAGGTAAGTTATAACGTTCACTGGTTTTCCTGGGGTGTCACATCCTTCCCCCGTTGATCTGGAATTTCGTCCCGAAATTCCGAAGTAGTAGCTTCAGCCTCAGCAGTGGTTGTACTGTTCGCGAACAATTGGGGGTACTTTTCTGTCATCTGATCTTCACGTTCCCAGGTGTACTCTGGGCCACGTCGGGAGTTCCAACGAACTCGAACAAGAGGGATTCTCTTGTGTTTGAGGACCTTCACATCCCGGTCCGTAATTTCAACAGGTTCCTCGACGAACTGCAACCGCTCGTCGATAGTGAGTTCTTTGAAAGGAATGATGAGGGTTTCATCTGATAGGCACTTCTTTAGATTCGATACATGGAAAACATTGTGAACTGCCCCGAGTTCAGTTGGTAAGTTCAATCTGTAGGCTACTTTGCCGATCTTTTCTATGATTTCGAATGGTCCGACGTACCGCGGATTTAGTTTACCCCGTTTGCCAAAACGTACCACACCCTTCCAGGGTGAAACTTTCAACAATACCCGGTCCCCGACCTGAAATTCCAAGGGTCTTTTACGCTTATCCGCGTAGGCTTTCTGACGGTCGCGTGCTGCCGCCATACGTTGTCGTATCTGTGCAATCTTTTCTGTGGCGTCCACTACGATCTCTGGACCCGTAATCTGACTATCTCCCACCTCTGCCCAACAGAGAGGTGACCGGCATTTACGCCCGTACAATGCCTCGAATGGAGCGGCTTGAATGCTGGTGTGATAACTGTTATTGTACGAAAACTCCACTAAAGGGAGGTGCTTTTCCCAGCCGTTGCCGAAATCGATAACACATGCCCGGAGCATGTCTTCAAGAGTTTGGATCGTTCGCTCAGACTGCCCGTCCGTCTGAGGGTGATATGCTGTGCTCATGTCCAATCGTGAACCGAAAGATTTGTGCATCGCTTGCCATAGCTCTGACGTGAATCGTGCATCGCGATCCGTAATGATGGATATGGGCACCCCGTGCCTTGAAACAACTTCCTTGAGGTAGATGTCTGCGAGAGTGGAGAACTTGTCCGTTTCCTTTATCGCTAGGAAGTGCGCAGACTTGGTGAGTCGATCCACTATCACCCATATGGTATCGTTTCCACGCTGAGATCTTGGTAAGCCCGTAACGAAATCCATGGAAATTTCTTCCCATTTCCACTGTGGTATTCTGGGTTGCTGAAGTAGACCAGCTGGTTTCTGATATTCAACCTTGACCCTCGCACAGGTCAAGCATTTGCCGACATAAGTAGCGATGTGGGTCTTCATGCTAGGCCACCAATATGTTGTTTTGATATCGTGGTACATTTTATCCGACCCTGGATGTACCGAGTAGCGAGACTTGTGAGCTTCATCCATTACAAGTTCGCGTAACCCTCCATAAAGTGGGACCCAAATACGCTCCGTTACATAGTATGCGCCGTCTTCCTTTAGTTCCATTTGTTGCCTCGAACCACGTAAGGCTTCAGCCTTGACGTTTTCGGATTTCAGTGCTTCTATCTGGGCAGCTCGTATCTGAGCAGGAAGGCTAGACTGAATGGTGAGCTGGAGCGCTCGCACGCGCTTCGGTAAAGTGTCTTTCCGACTAAGGGCGTCAGCCACAACATTGGCTTTGCCTGGATGGTACTTGATAGCGCATTCGTAATCGTTAAGTAGCTCGACCAATCTTCGTTGACGCATATTCAATTCCTTCTGCTTGAAAATATGCTCGAGACTCCTGTGATCGGTGTAAATCGTGCACCTCGTACCGTACAGGTAGTGTCGCCATATCTTAAGCGCGAAAACAACAGCTCCCAGCTCCAAATCGTGCGTCGTGTAGTTCCGTTCATGAATCTTGAGTTGACGAGAGGCGTAGGCGATAACTTTATCCCGCTGCATCAATACGCAACCCAGACCATGTATTGATGCGTCACAATAAACCACGAAATCCTCCGGGCCCTCTGGCAATGAGAGAATAGGCGCACTGCAAAGCCTATCCTTTAAGTACTGAAAAGCGGTTTCCTGGGACTCTCCCCAGCGATAGGTGACACCCTTCTGTGTCAGCAGTGTAAGCGGTTGAGCGATCTTTGAAAAGTCTTTGATGAATCGCCGATAGTAACCTGCCAAACCCAAGAATTGGCGAATTTCCGTTGGTGTACGCGGTGCAGGCCAGTTCCTGATCGAATCTACCTTGGATGGATCAACATGGATCCCATCCCTGTTCACCACATGGCCTAAGAAGTGCACTTCACGAAGCCAGAAGTCGCATTTAGAAAGCTTGGCGTACAGCTGCTCCTTCCGAAGGAGTTCCAAAATAAGGCGAAGATGCTGCTCGTGCTCCTCCTGACTCTTGGAGTAAATCAAGATGTCGTCGATGAAGACAATCACAAATTTGTCTAGGTAGGGTTTGCACACCCTGTTCATAAGATCCATAAATACAGCAGGCGCGTTCGTTAACCCAAATGGCATGACAAGAAACTCGTAGTGACCGTAACGAGTTCTGAAGGCTGTCTTGGAGACGTCCTCATCCCGGACTCTCAGCTGATGGTATCCTGACCTCAAGTCTATCTTGGAATAGTAACTCGACCCTTGCAACTGGTCGAATAAGTCGTCAATGCGCGGAAGAGGATAACGGTTCTTCACCGTCACCTTGTTGAGTTCACGGTAGTCGATGCACATTCTGAACGTACCGTCTTTCTTTCTCACGAATAGTACTGGAGCTCCCCAAGGCGATGAGCTTGGACGTATGAAGCCCTTTTCCAAGAGCTCTTGCAGCTGTTTTGACAGTTCTTCCAATTCTGATGGAGCTAGACGATATGGTGCGCGAGCTATGGGTGCTGCTCCAGGAGCGAGCTCGATCTGAAATTCGACCTGACGATGAGGCGGTAATCCAGGTAAGTCTTCAGGAAATACCTGAGGAAAGTCACGTACAACTGGTATATCCTCCAGTCTCTTTTCTTTCGCTGATGCATCCGAAACAAGAGCCAAAATGGATGTGTGCCCCTTACGTAAGCATTTCTGAGCCTTCAAGAACGATATGATGCCGACCACTGCACCACTCTTGTCGCCTTGAACTTCGAGAGCTTCTTGACCAGAACGGGGAATGCGAATTATCTTCTCACTGCACAAGATTTCTGCCTGGTGTTGGGATAACCAATCCATCCCAATCACGACGTCGAAGCTACCCAAAACTATGGGAATGAGATCGATAGAGAACGCTTGACCAGCTAGGATAAGATTACAACCCTGAACTACGTGCGTGGCTTCTAGACTTTTACCGTTTGCTAACTCTACTACATGCTTGGTGGGTAAAAGTATTGGTGCACGTTTTAACAGTTGACTCATTTTCACAGACATATAGCTTGTATCCGCACCCGAATCAAATAAAACAGTAACATAAATATTGTCGAGAAGAAACTTACCCATAACAACGTTGGGGTCGTTCCTTGCGTCACCCTGACCTAGTACGAACATACGACCACGAGCTTCGTTGCCATTGTTGTTGTTGTTTCCCCCGTTGTTGTTGTTATTGTTGTTCCCGTTGCCCTGATTGTTGTTGCTGCGATTCTGATTCTGGTTCAGTTGGGGGCAATCACGTTTGTAGTGGCCTTCAGCCCCACACTGGAAACATCCCCGGTTTCCGCGCTGTGGCTGCTGCTGCTGGTTTTGCGGAGCTGGCGGTGGGAGTTGCTGGTTCTGATTGACTGGTCGCGAGCTTCTACAATCCTTTGCCTCATGACCCGGCTTGAGGCATCTTTGACAACGTTCCCTGCGGCATCTTCCGCTGTGGTGTTTGTTGCACCGATTACACCACGGGTGAATTGCCCGATAACCGCTCTGACCCTGGCTGCCCGATGATTGCTGATTCGGACTCTGGTAATCGTTGGTGCGACGCTGCTGTGTTTGGGACTGAGCAGAAACTGATCCCTTGCTGGAATCCCCATCCCACTTTCTTTTGTTCTCACTAGTAGTAGCGGGAGTAGCTGATGGAGTGACTGTAGTAGTAGCGCCGACACGCTTAGGCAGTTTATTCTGATCCACTGCCTGATCGGTGATGCGATGAGCGAGACGTTGAATTTCCTGGATGTTGTCGAGATTAGCCGAGGTAACGTGGCTCTGGATCTCCGGTGCCAATCCCTTAAGATACATCTCGATGCGCTTGTATGGAGGGTCCACCATAGTTGGACACAGCACGGCCAGCTCATTCGACCGCTTAGTATACGCTTCGATTTCCGATCCAACCATCTTCAAATTATAGAGCTCATCCTCCAACTTATGAATGTCTTCACGCGTGCAATACTCACGCTTGATGAGTTCCTTGAAGTCGTTCCATGGGGTGGCGTTAGCAGCTGCCAACCCAAGAATTTGCACCTGCGCGTTCCACCAGGTGAGCGCGGTTCCTTCCAAGGTGCCAGTTGCATACTTGACCTTGCGAGCCTCAGGGCACTCGCACATTTCGAATACTGATTCTAGCTTTTCAAACCAATGGAGGAGTCCCACTGCCCCCTCGGTGCCACTGAAGGAATTTGGACGACAGTCCATGAAGTTCTTGAAAGTGCAGACAGGCTGCTGCGCGTGCTGACCTATTGTGTACGAATAGGACGAAGTTAAATACGAGAGTTAATGTAGGATCTAAGGATCCTAGTGTGTGCCTATACTGCAGGATGTACTACCTGCTTGAGCTGCTGCAACTGCCGCAGCAACTTGGGCTTGAACGAAAGCCTCTAGCTAGGCTTGTGTCATGCTAATTCTTCCAGACATGATCTTCATAGTAAAAGTAATGTAAGTGAGAGTGGTTCGCGAGTAGGGCGATGACAGAAAAGTGTAAGCACATAGGTATTCTCATGCAGTAAAGTCATGTGTATCTAAACATAATGCGAGCAAAGTTCTATATCATTCTAGCATACAGGCAATAAACATAAACCTTATTACCTAGGATATCGAGTCTTGCACGTGGAGCGAAGCGTCGTTGTGGGTCGTTGAGAGCACTGTTCTGGTTATAGTCCGGTTTTAATAAAATGTTTTCTCATATTAAAACCAAGTTCTCTATAACCAATGGCTCTGATACCAATCTGTCACACCCTCAAAATCCACCTCGCGGAGCACCACCGCTTGGAGGCGTGACATGACCAGGATGAAGCCATCAATCATATCAAACATAGCATTTAATAGTAATAAAAGAAATTAACGTAAGTCATCATGACATGATTGATGTTTCAAAACCAAACATTGTTTAAGTAGCGGAAGCATAGTAATGTAACTCAAAATAAGTTATAAGTTCAATATCGTTCACGATCCATTTGCCCACAACGACCTGCTCCTTCCTTGTGCAAACTCCTTAAGTACCTAAGGTCCTGCAAGGCATGCACAGATAATCAACAACTAGTTGAGCGAGTTCACAGTTAACCGTTCAGTAATAGTACAGTGTGAGTAATAGTATGTTCGTTCGTTATGTCGTATATCGTATTAGTTTCCATCGCGGCCTCCCAGGCAGGTATGCGAAGATATTAGGGGATGTTCCTCCCGTGTATTCTAGACTAGGTTTAGTTGTATCGCGGCCTACCAGGCAGGTGTGCGAAGATTAGTAAGTTACAGTTCGCGGCCTTCCAAAGGCAGGTGTGCGAAGTCAGTCATAATATCGCGGCCAACCCTTGGCAGGTGTGCGAAGATCGTTCAGTAAGTGTTACTAGTCTAGCAGTAGGTTCTATCATCTATGCACGTACAGTAAATCATTAACTTCCCATTCCCACCCTGGGAACCCCATGCCTTGGCTGTGTGAACTCACCTTGGGTTGCTCGGTAGATACACAAAGGAAAGAGGGTTCTTGAACTAACTGTGATCAACCACGTCCTAACAGGGTTACCACACAAGTCAGGATCGGTTCAAGTAATTCACGTACACAGTATGACAAACACGTATACACGTAAGCAGATAAGAACATAGCATATTCATGTGTGATCCAATGTCTAAGCCCAAACTATACCCGGCCCAATAACATAAGCAGTCCAATAGCAATTATGTAAACAGTCCAATTACTTGGCCCAATCAGTTGACACATATTAGCCCAATAACAAAACAGTCCGTAAGCCTAAGTGTGTGCGCATATGGTCTCGAGTCGCAACAGGGTTACGAGTCGCAACAGCTGGTTGCGAGTCGCAATGGTGATTTCGGCTCTTCATGGTCCGGTTACGAGTCGGAATGGGACTCGCAACCATGGTCTCGACTTGTGCTGTTGTGGTCTCGAGTCGTGGTGGTGGGTTCCCGACTCGCAATCTGAGTCGCAACCAAGCGTGTAACAGCTTTCCTGATTTCATGCAATTCAGTTACAACATTTATGCAATTCAATTATCGTCGTCAGTTTCCAAAAATCAATTAACAACTAACAGTTTACCATACAAGAAATCATCAATCAAACAGGGTTTTTGACACTAAATCCGTATGAACCCTAACTCACAACCACATGAACAACATATCAAAACCTTGAATAATTATCCTGATTTAACAACATGGAGCCGGTTTAAAACATCACCACAATCAAACATCACATCTAATTCACGTGACAGAAGCATATTAGCCGATTAACATCTATTCGGTACAAATCATTTAGTCTAAATCATCCCAGCCGAGAACATATACATTCGGTTCTAGTCATGCAATCTAAATTACAACAAGATCAATAACAAAGATAGTAACATCAATCCGTTTATCATGTACACGCATATCATACACATATCAACCGAATACTATCATAACCCTAGCCGATCATATAGTCCGATTACTAACAACATCAAGTATGATACTAGCCATTAGTGAGATACTTACCGGATTGTAGGATAAAAAGGTCTCGGCCGGTTCTAGGGGGAGACGAGGGAGAGAGAATGAGAGCTCTTAGGGTTCTTGTGTGTGTCAATGTGTTTTGCCAATTGTGGAAAAAAACAAAACCCTAAAGGATGCGTGAATGTATACCCGTTTAGGAGTGATGGGCCGAGTCCAAGTATAGTGAGCCGAGAGGGAGGGGTTCGGCCCAAGGGTAATCGGTTCATGATGTGTGGTTTGGTCTTGGTTAACATATACACAAAAATTACACAAAGCACATACCCATATAACATTCATTTAATAAAGTTCACGTAATTGCAGAACGTTACACAAGATAGGTCTAAAGTACGAGTTGTCACATTATCCCCAACTAATTGGAAATTTCGTCCCGAAATTTGGTATGCACTCACTGAGGAAGCTAGGTAAGTTATAACGTTCACTGGTTTTCCTGGGGTGTCACATGTTCTAAATTTGGCTTCCTTCCTTTTAGTGCTTCATATGGTGTCTTGTTCACTAGGGCTTTTGTCGGAACCCTGTTTAGTACGTATATCGCGTGTCGTATTGCTTCACCCCAAAAGTTCTGTGGCATGTTCATTGCCTTTAGCATACTGCGAGTAGTGGATAACATCGTCCTGTTTCGCCTTTCAACTACTCCATTTTGCTGTGGGGAGTATGGTGCTGTAAGCTGTCTTGCTATGCCGTTGGTTTTGCAATACTTGTTGAATTCAGCCGATGTGAATTCACCTCCTCTATCCGTCCTTAACATCTTTAACTTGGTCTGCGCTTCCTTTTCCACCTTTTCTTTGAACTCCTTAAATGTTTCGAATGCTTGATCCTTGGAAGTTAGTAAATATGCCCACATGTAGCGAGTACAGTCGTCTACAAGTAAGAATATATACTTCTTCCCAGCATGTGTTGGTGGAGTTATAGGACCACACAAATCTCCATAGACTAAGTCCATAGGTTTTAAAGATCTGAACTTTGCCTGATTTGGAAATGGTGCCCTACTATGCTTTCCTAATAAGCATGCGTCACAGACTTGACTAGCATGACTTATCTGTGGAACTCCATGTACCAAGTTCTTACGAGTCATTTCTTTAATAGCGTCGAAGTGTAAATGGCCTAACCTCACGTGCCATAACCATGCTATATCTTCTGTCTTTGATAGTAAGCAGATTGGTTTTCCCGTCTTCAGTTTGACTTTGTACAGTCTGTTCTTCAATCTCTTGACTCGCATTAGTAGTTTTCTGTTTCGATCTCGGATAGTAAGTAAATCTCCGTCCATAACTACTTTGCAACCGATTTCTGTAAGTTGTCCGAGGCTCAATATATTGGTCTTCAGACTTGGAATGTAGTAGACTTGTGAAACAATCTTTTGTTCTTGATTCAGACATTCCAGTAGTATTGAACCTTTGCCTTTAATTTCTACGTGTGACCCATCACCAAACCGTACTTGCCCTGTCACAGTTTCATCTAATTCCTTGAAGTGACTTTGCACTCCTGTCATGTGGTTGCTGGCCCCGTTGTCTAAGTACCATAGATTCTTATCTTCTGAGGCGTAACTTGTCGGTTTTATCTGTTCCTCGTTTAGCAGAGCCCTTTCTTGAACATTTTCTTCTTGTATTGTCATCAACAATACGGGTGCTTCGTCTTCCTCAACGAGGTTTGAATGTTCTTGTACTTCATCTTTCTCAGAGCAGTCCTTCTTGTAGTGTCCAAACTTTTGACACTTAAAGCATTGGATCTTACTTAGGTCGGTTCTCGCAAACTTCCTCCAATTTCTAGAATTTCCATTTCTGGGCCTTGATGTAGATCCTTCGTTTCTGGGACTTTGCCTATTTCCATTGTTTCGCCAATTTCCACGCGTCTGGTTAAACCTACCACGACCGCGGTTTCCAAATTGCCTTCCTCTATTGTTGTCCTGATGTGAGAACATAAGCCTATCTTGGCTTTCTCCTTGACTTCCTTTCTTTAACTTGAGACGTTCTTCATACGTCTTTAGTCTTCCGATTGCTTCTTGTAGCGTCATGGTTTCTATATCGGAGTATTGTTCCATAGAGGCAACGATTTGAGTAAACCTATCTGGTACGCCATTTAAGAGTTTGCGTACTAGAGTCGATTGACTCATTGTCGTTCCTACTTCTGTTGCTCGGGTAACGATACTATTGATCTTTGCGGTAAACGAATCAATAGTGTCGTCATCCCTCATTTGCAACATTTCAAATTCTGACATTAGCGTGTGCATACGCGCTTTTTGTACCCGATCTACGCCAACGTGTCTAATCTTTAGATTTTCCCAAATCTCTTTTGCAGTTTTACAACTTGCAACTTGCAATACAACGTCTTCTGGTATTGCTTGGAACAGATATACAATGGCAGACTTATCTTTCTTAGTGTCTACCGTTGCATTTTCAGCCGGTTCGATCGTTTCCCACAAACCATTCGCTTCAAGAATCGTCTTGATACGAATAGCCCAAACCGTATAGTTTGTTGGTTTCAGAATCGGACACTGAAACTGGGAAAGAGAATTTCCATTTATCTGACTTTGCCCGGATGATCCTGACATATCTTCCTGCCGAATAATCTTCACTTCTAATAAACTTTCTTTTTGGTTTCAATATATCTTAACAACCCCGATTACCCGAATCGTGTAATAACCAAAACAACCAAATCAAACTAATTCGCACTATAACCCCAGAATCAAAACAAACGAACCCTAGATTCCTAACCGTTCGGTTCAACCGACTTTCCTAGAACCGAAAATAAAATTCTGAAATGAAACTTTGCGAATTTAAAACGAAATTGAAACCTGATCGCGAATTCCCTGCGATGCCTTGCGATTCCCACGCCTAGAGCCTGATGCTCTGATACCAATTTGTTGGCCCGAACTTGGATCTTGATCTCTAACGAGCGTGAATAACTTGAATAACAATAACTTGATAATAATCGAATGAGTGTAATGTATACAAATCGAATGTAATGAACGAATACAATTGAATCTAACTATCTCTATTTATAGTTTCCTACGGGTACGAGTGAATAGACGTGTCTCTTCGTGAAAAGGTACGTCTCTTGGATGTGTGGTTGAGATTTGATCTTGAAAGGGTATGTTGATTCTTGTCCACTCATCCGAACCGGTGCGTCTTCTTCTTCCTTTCCTTGAAGCCGAAACCGAATGGGTATGTGTGAGGAGACACACCTCTTCGATTAGTGAGGGTGGTTACCAAGTTCTCATTTGTCAACTTTGGTCCCTCAATTTCATAACCGCCTTGTAACCGCCACTTTAATAATAAACTAAAAACTATCTATCTAACTAACTAACCATGGATTAAGAGATTAACCGGTTTCATCAAGAAGAAGTAAAACCAGAGGTTGTTGAGATAATCGATGTGTCAAAAGAAGTCACTGCTGAAACCCTGAAGGAGATTGCAGATAAAGCACTGATGGATGACCTGAAAGAGGTAGTCAGAGGAAGCTGAAAAACTTGATGAGTTAAATAGTCAAGTCAGGGAAGTTATTAGAGAAGTGGTAATAGAGGTTGAAAAACCTTGCAAGAAATGTGAGGATGCTTGCAAGGAATGTGTCGGGAAAGATAACAAACTTGATGAAATTAAAAGTGCCACTAAACATTTGAACTATGAGTATTATGAAGTAAAAAAGGCTTATGACACATTGGCTAGATCAATAAAGGTTATATTAAAATTGAGAAAGAAAATGATTCAACACTTTCGATGCTCAAAGCAACTGTAATGGAAAAACAAATGGCAATCAACATCCTTCCAACAGTTGATAAGGAGGAAAGTGATAAACAAGGTAAGGGCAAAAGTGGTTGTTATAACAAAGTTCCTCCACCCATGTGGGAAATCTATAGCAAGCGAAATCATGATGGGGTGGAGAAGGCACTCATGTTTTTGAACGAATTAAACAAGTTAAAGAAAAATCTAACGAGTTGCCGGAGAACATTGATATAACATTCACTAAAACAGAGGATGACTGGGAATCAGAAATTGTTAAAACAGTTGTTGAAACAGTGTTTAAAAACGAAAGTGACAGTTCTGATTATCAGAGTACAGAGTCAAGTCTGAAATCAAGTTCAAATTCTGAAAATGATGAAAGTTTTCATAAGAAATATCTTGAAAAATCACAATATAGTTTGGATGAAGAATCCACATTGGTATTAGCTTATATTCTGATCAAGAATTTCCGATTCAGAATGTGAATGTTCATAAAATTGGACAAATTTTCAAAATGACAGAATTAAGCGAGTCTGAAGTAGAAAGTCTGAATGAGTCTTACTACTCAAAACCTAAACGTGCAGTTAACAATGGGAAAGGTAAGAAATATCCTGAGGATAAGGGTAAGGGTTTGGGGTATGTAAAGAATAAAAGAGATCGATATCAAAAACCAGATTTTAAAAAGAAAGTTAACTTTGTTTTTGGATCAAACACAGTTAATGAAAAGGAAAGGTTGGGCAAGGAACAATCAAACAAGGAATTCGAAGCCGAGAAAGCTATGAGAGAACAGAAAAACAAATCGACTATCTCTGATAGTAGATTATGTTTTAAATGTTACGAAGTTGGGCATATTGCTCGCAAGTGTCCGAAACATAACACTGTTCCAGATATTTCCAAATCCACAAATGATGAAAACAAATCTACCAAGTTTGTACAATACAAAATCTTAAAAAGAGGAGAAGAATCTGATTTTCAAGTCAAACCTTTTGCAAACACAGAGTCAAAATTTGAAACAGGTGAGACTTCTAAAAACAATGAAAAGAAAGATTCAAAATTTTATGTGAAGAAAGCAAAAGATAAACAAACTTTGGTAGCTAAAACAAAAGCATCATCTGTTGGAAAAGAATTAAATGTTGCAACTTCTACGGAAGTTAAAACAGTTGAAAAGAAGAATGGTAAAGAAATCAGAGTACCAACTGTATTTGTCCCACCGCCACCCAAGACTGAGAAAGCTTGGGTTACTTTGTTTAAAGAAGTTTGATTTTTTCTGTGCAGGGGCTCCCACTGTTGATATTTTCTAAATGGATAAGGGATAGCGGAGCCTCTCACCATATGACAAGGATGCGGCTTTGCTATACGATGTCAAATCTGTTCGTGGAGGTTATGTTGGCTTTGCCGGTAACCAAGGAGGACGAATAGTCGGGGAAGGAAAGTTGTCCAACGGAGTGGTATCGTTCGAGAAAGTGAACTATATTGCTGAACTAGAGAATAACTTGCCGAGCATTTCCCAAATACGTGACAAAAAGTTTACAACACATTTTAGTGACAAGAAGTGCTTAATCTTGAGGCCGAGATTCCAGAGATACCGGAGGAATGGATTCTGATGAGAGCTCCAAGAGAGAGTGATCTGTATGTGTTAGATATGAGCTCTGCATCAACCACATTGAAATCGACACAATGTTTTGTCACGAAAGCTACCGAGAAAGAATCAGTGTTGTGGCATAGAAAAATGGGGCACATTCTTCTGTGAAAAATGAATCGGTTGGTGCATAATGATCTGATAGAGGGAGTCAATCTGAAAAGTTTTCACATGACTGATAACTGTGTGAGCTGTAAGAAGGGAAAACAACAGAAGAAATCACACCCCAAAAAGATGCTGAACTCGATCAAGTTACCGCTCGAGAGATTGCACATGGATCTCTTTGGTCCTGTGAATGTCAAAAGTATTTCTGGAGACTTATACTGTCTAGTGGAGACCGATGATTACTCTAGATTTTCATGGGTGTTCTTCCAAGAATCTAAAGATGAAACTTTGGAGAACCTGATGATATTATTCAAAAAGTTGGAGAATCTTTATCATCTGCCCATACGAAGAATACGGAGTGACAACGAAACAGAATTTAAGAATTGTCGAATGCAAGAATTCTGTGACGAAAAGGGTGTCTTACATGAATTCAGTGCTCCATATACACCACAACAGAACGGGGTAGCTGAAAGAAAGAACCGAACGTTGATCGAAACAACTAGAACGATGCTTGCAGACTCTAAATTACCTGTCAGTTTTTGGAGTGAAGCTGTAGCATCCGCATGTTATACTTTAAATCGAGTTCTGACAGTGAAGAAGCACAACAAGACATGCTTTGAACTATTAAACCGACGAAAGCCGAACCTAAAGTATCTTGAACCTTTTGGATCACCTTGCACCATTATAGATCCTGATGGGAAATTTGGTGCCCGATCATTAGAAGGGTTCTTTGTCAGATATGCAAGTCCGCTTCGGCGTGTATATTTGCCAAGCTTAAAACAAGTGATTCTTGTGCAGCATGTTGATTATCAACGATACACTATTCCGACTCAAAAACTAGGTGAATCTTGGATGTTCAACTACGATAGTCTATGGAATTCATTTGACCTTCCAAGTGAACCAAGTGAAGAAGAGCTGGTGTATCTATATCAGCAACAACAAGCTTCGAGTCATGAACAAGTTGTAAGACTAATAGTGGTAAATGAACTACTAGTTGGCACAAACGACTCTGAAGCTGGACCAAGTAACACAGTTCATGAACCACCTGTTGAGACAAATGCTGAACAAGCAGAGACTGATGCACAACCCGCAAATGAACAACAGACCGGTAACATGGCAGTGCAAGAACCGAACGTTGATCTAAACTTCACCAATTTGGGAAGCTCGGTGAATGTTCCTAGTGAAGTAGCATCAAGGAACTTATCATACCATCCATCGGACAACATAATTGGAGAACTCAGAACCGGCGTGAAAACGCGAAGTCAAATCAACAAGGATTTGAGTTGTTTTTATTCTACTATTGCTCCTATTTCAGATATATGCTTATATCGTTGTTTCATTTTGTAGATAGAACCTAAGACAACGAAAGAAGCACTTGCTGACGAAAGTTGGGTCAATGCGATGCAGGAAGAGCTGCTGCAATTTAAGAAGTTAGGAGTATGGGAACTTGTTGATCTACCGGCTAATCAAAAGGCGATTGATACTAAATGGGTCTTCAAGTGCAAGCGTGATGATCGAGGAGTCATTGTCCGAAACAAAGCTTGTCAAAGGATTCCATCAGCAAGAAGGCATTGACTATACGGAAGTTTATGCTCCAGTAACACGTTTGGAGGCCATCCGCATATTCCTGGCGTTCACGTCATGGAAGGGATTCAAGGTGTACCAACTGGACGTTAAATCTGATTTCTTATAGAGAGTCGTGAAAGAGCTCGTGTATGTAGGACAACCACTGGGGTTTGTCGATCCAATGCACAAGGATAAAGCCTACCTGCTCAACAAATCTTTATACGGGTTGCATCAGGCCCCGAGAGCCTGGTATGTGACGCTCTCTCAGCGCCTGTTAACGAACGGCTTCATCCGCGGCACTGTGGATAGCACGCTTTTCAAAAAGGAAGTGGGTGGACATCTGTTGATCGTACCGATTTATGTGGACGATACCATATTCGGGTCTACAAACGATGCGCTATGTAAGGAAATTGAGGTTGTCACGTAGAAAAAGTTTGAAATGAGCTCAATGGGAGAGATGAAGTGCTTTCTGGGACTTCAGGTGGATCAGTTTCCTGACGGTATCTTTACTCGCCAAACGAAGTACGTCAACGATATTCTAGAGAATTTTGGGATGTCGGGAGCAAAACCAATCTCTACACCATTGGTAATCAGCCATGGCATCTGTCCCGATGAAACTGGAGAGAAAGTAGATGAAACACACTACAGATCGATGATAGGGTCGCTGATGTATCTTAGAGCTTCTAGACCAGACATCATGTACCCAACCTGCTTGTGTGCTCGATATCAATCTAGTCCACGTGTATCGCATATCCAGGTTGTGAAGCGGATCTTCCGATATCTGAAGGGTTGCCCAAGCACCGGCTTGTGGTATCCTCAGAACAACAACTTCGATCTTACTGGATACTCAGATTCTGATTTTGGGCACTACAAGATCAACGCAAAGTCTACAACGGCTGGCTGTCAGTTCTTCGGAACACGACTCGTAACATGGCAGTGCAAGAAACAGACCACGGTCGCTCTCTCTACTTGCGAAGTAGAATACGTTTCGGCTTCCAGTTGTTGTTCCCAAATAATGTGGATACAACAACAGATGAGAGACTTTAGACTGCAATTTCTTGACACTCCTATATATGTAGACAATAAGGCAGCAATCGATATAACTAAAAACCCGGTTCAACACTTAAAGACTAAACATATTGAAATTAGACATCACTTTATTCGTGATTGCCATGAGAAAAGGTTGATTCGAATTGAAAAAATCCACACTGATGATCAAAAAGCATACATACTTACATTTACCGAAACTTAAATTTTACCTCATTGGCGATCTTGGAGCGAGCACACTTCAGTTTGAGTTCAAGCACTGCTACTTGTGCTCGAATCCCTCAAACCTCTGATACCAACTTGTAATGCCCGCATTTGCGTCTAATAAAATGACGACCAAAGGACACTAGAAACATAAACTTTTTAAAAGTGTCCAAGCTTTTGGTAATTTAAAGTGATGATATCAATAACACTTGTGCACTAATTTAACAAAATTTGGGCATGACCCGTCAATAAGACGAGCATATCCCTGTTTTAACCATCAACAAAACAAGTAAGTCTACAACCCGTTCGACTAGACACGACTAAAAACCGTAACATCAATTGTTAAAAAGTGCAACGACTAACAAGGTTATACAAAACAAGCTTTTTGACCCAAAACAAGCTTTTTGACCCAAAACATTATACAAAATAACGGAAGCGCTTGATGGTCATATTGTATGCATATGCTCGCTCCAGATTGCCAAGTCACCTAAAGTGAGGATTTACCTACATTCAACATAAACGAATAATTTAGTATTTCGTCAATAACACACATCTAAACGATAAATCGATTCATCTCTTTCACGGTATTACATCGTTCAATTTC
Organism: Helianthus annuus; assembly: GCF_002127325.2. Lineage (NCBI taxonomy): Eukaryota > Viridiplantae > Streptophyta > Magnoliopsida > Asterales > Asteraceae > Helianthus > Helianthus annuus. Next base: position 3,818,790 of record NC_035442.2, on the reverse strand, counting down.
TTTACTAACCGTTAGACGGTTCATTACATGCTTGCCTCAAAATAGAGACTCAACATACTTTTCTTAACATACCCGCTAGGAACGGATACTAGTAACATTACATAACTTCCATTCGACTCCTTCGCGATGAACAACATATTCTTTACATTCATACATCATACTTAACTTCCCATACCCAGTTTAACTAAAAGAACCGGATATGACGCATTATCTTTCATAACTTATTCATTCCTCACAATCCGTTATAACGGATCTTACATTTACTTTCGAAAAATCATAGATCTTAATTCTCACAATTTTAACATAACAACACAATTCGATTAAGATTATTATGCATATAACATCATAATAGAAATAGGGTGTACACTAACGTACCTCGATCTTGTGAGTCCCCCGTTTTCTTAGTGTTTGAGCCTTCTTCTTGCACGCCTACATTAAACACATTCATTTATTTAGCCCAACACTTCCATTCCATCATTTACATAATTTCTCATTTTCAAGTGACAACATTATCTCTAATTTTGTTCAGGATTTCACACATTTATTCTCTTAAGCATTTCATCAAACACTTAGTGTGCGTTACATTAATAAAACATATTGTACAAACATTCAAAGCATGACTTTACTAGTTCATCTTATATGTCATCAATAATCAATCTAGTTCTTACAATTCTTTTATTCTACATCAATTTATCTAGCATTCAAGTGTTGCAAGCAATATCATATATCAAGATTACATATAATTATAATCCCTATGATCTTCCTATTCATAACACAATTTCACAAAGTGGGTTTTCACTACAATCTTTCATACAACCTAAAATCAAACATGATTCTTGTTCTAGAAGACAATTCTAACTCAGATTTCCCACATTTGATACAAGAAATCGAGATTGGGTTGAACCCCTCATTCTACAAATCATAATTTCAGGAAATTAAACTTCCAACTTCACCAATTAGGGTTAGATATTCTAAAGTAGGGGCTCATGCACTAGATTCTCCTTGAGATTTCAAGCAAACTGATGGAATTTTGCAAACAAGGGTTTGCTTGTTCTTCCCCCTGCTCTAATCGATACCCAGCACCCAAATGTGGGGGTTTTTAATTTTTTCTTTATTAGTAAAACCGTTTTAATTTACTATTTACTCATTAAACCCTCCCACTTTAAAAGTGTGTTTAATTTAGGCCTTCACATAAACTAACTACCATTTGCCACATCTCATTAACTATGTTAATTCTTTGTTTATTTTCACTTATTATTATATAAAATGATTTTTGGGGTGTTACAGCAGGATTATACAAATGGGTTTGTTACGCCTTTAGGCATCCATGCTCCTTTGGATCTGAACGCAAAAGGTATATTACGTTTACATTAGCATCTTCATTTCCAACACCTCAAAACATAGGATGATTTGAACACACTTATGAAAATGCCAATTATTGATTACACATTTAATGACGACTAAAAATTAAAATATCTTGATATATAACTCATAGCTATAGGGATAGGAAGATTCGTGCACATGTCTATAAGAGTTATGAAAATACAAAACAAGAAAAAACACAGTGACCTACACTAGATTTAATCAATAAGGAAATGGGGACCTAGGAAATGGGGACCTGCACTTAATTTTCTTATATTATTGTATCCATGATTACTAAACACACCCATGTGACAAATAGGGTTGTTCATGAGCTGAGCCAAGCCAAGCCGGACTAGGGGAAGCTTGGGCTCGAGTGCTAGACTCAATTATAAACTGAGCTGGCTTGGCTTGGCTTAGATTTGAAACCGAGCTGATAATCTAAGCTCGGGCTCGGCTTGGCTAGATTTGGCTCGATTTTAAAAATAAAATTTAATACATATCAATAAAAAGATAGTAATCTACAATATTATTAAATAGTTCAAAAAAACATATTCAAAATAAGTTTGAAAATTCCGGATCCTGTGGGTTTAGACGGAAGTTTGGATAAGATAAAACTAATTCAATAAAAATTTATTAAGAAGAAGTAGCAGCGGAAGGTTTTTATTAATACCGAAAGAGCATACATCATTTTACAAGCCGGACAGAGCATCATGCAATCTCTCCGGTATCTCCCCTAGATTCCCCAAAAACTTAACAACTAATGAACATATAACCCTATTTATACATGAGAATTTGATGAGGATGTACTTATCCGTGCGAACCAATGTTCGTCCTCACCAAAATGTCAAGGGTTCATTTCTAACTCTTAAATAAACAATATTCAACACACGCTCTATCTAGCCTATTCGTACAGTGGCGGACACAAAAAATATGCACTAACAATTTTGCCCTTTTACGTCACTATCGAATCTTGATCTTCATATATGAGAGCCGTGTCTGATTATCCTGCAACTTCAATTATAATCCTTAGATCTATCATAGCAGCCGACACAAGGTTGATTGATTGGACTAGTTGCAAATTGTCTCATGTTTGAGCCACTTACAAATAGTTATTTACATCAAATCGCAGTTCCCGTCACTGCTTTGACTCAGAAGAATAAGCCCTTTGAGTGGGGACCCAAACAAGGAGAAGCCTTTCAAACGCTTAAACAAAAACTCTGTGATGCTCCTATTTTATCCTTACCTAATGGCAACGATGATTTTGTTGTCTATTGTGACGCATCGAATCTAGGCCTTGGTTATGTTCTCATGCAACGGAATAAAGTCATAGCCTATGCGTGAAGACAATTGAAAATCCATGAGAAGAACTACACAACTCATGATCTTGAGTTAGGTTCTGTAGTATTTGCTCTCAAAATTTGGAGGCACTACCTTTATGGTACGAAGTGTGTGGTTTTCACTTACCACAAAAGTCTCCAACCATCCTGGCAAAGCGAATGTCGTAGCCGATGTACTTAGTCGTAAGGAACGTGTCAAGCTTCATTGTGTTCGAATTCAATCTGATATCCAGACACGTATCTTCCAAGCCCAACATACTTGTGCTACACAAGGCATGATGGGTAGTGAACTACCACATCAACTTGAGCTTTAACTCTAAGCGAAAGACAATGGATTACTCTATTACATGGACCGTTTGTGGGTTCCAAATGAAGACAATCTTCACACCTTATTGATGGATGAAGCTCATAAGTCTCGTTATTCAATCCATTCTGGTGCAGACAAAATGTACAAGGATCTTGGTACTCAGTATTGGTGGCCGGGTATGAAGACGGACATTGCCTTGTATGTGTATAAATGCCTAACTTGTCTCAAAGTCAAGGCTGAACATCATCACCCATCTGGTTTGCTTGAACAACCAGAAATACTGGTATTGAAGTGGGAGAACATTGCGATGGATCTCATCACTAAGTTACCATGCACTTATAGAGGCCATGATGCCATTTGGGTAGTCATTGATCGTCTGACAGAGTCAGCACACTTTTTACCTATTCGTGAAGATTTCTCTGCTGACAAACTCGCCAAAATCTATGTTGATGAGATAGTATGTCGTTATGGTGTTCCTTTGAACATCATATCAGATCGTGATGCTCGATTCTCATCTCACTTTTGGAAAACCATGCAATCTGCCATGGGAACCAAACTCAATCTGAGCACTGCTTATCATCCTCAAACGGATGGACAATCTGAAAGAACAATTCAAATACTGGAGGATATGCTTAGAGCTTGTGTGATCGACTTTGGTGGTAGTTGCGATTCGTATCTACCATTGATCGAATTCTACTACAACAATAGTTATCACACTAGCATTAACATGGTGCCTTTCGAAGCTTTATACGGTCGAAAATGTCGTTCACCTGTCTGTTGGAGTGAGATCGGTGAAGCTCAGCTCACTGGACCTGAACTCATTCACGACACAACAGACAAAGTCAAGAAAAATCGCGATAACCATCTGACAGCTAGAAGCCGTCAAAAGAGTTACACGGACAGGCGACGCAAGCCCTTGGAATTCCAAGTTGGTGATCACGTCCTACTCAAGGTATCCCCTTGGAAAGGAGTGGTCAGATTTGGAAAGAAAGGAAAACTTGCACCACGATACGTTGGACCATTCAAGATCGTCGAGAGAATCGGAAATGTGGCCTACCGACTTGAGCTACCTCCTGAACTTGGGAACGTTCACCCAACCTTCCAAGTGTCCAATCTCAAAAAGTGTTTAGCCGATACAAGTCTCCACGTTCCACTCGATGAAATCCACATTGATGACACTATGCACTTTGTCGAGAAACCTGTGGAGATATTGGACCGTGAAGTCAAGAAACTCAAGCGTAGACAAATACCGATTGTTAAAGTTCGCTGGGAATCCAAACGTGGCCTAGAATTTACTTGGGAACGCGAGGATCAAATGAAAGCGAAGTACCCACATCTGTTTCCAAAAGTTTCCTCTAATTAAATTTCAGGACGAAATTTCCTGAAGTATGGGAGACTGTAACATTTATGACATTTCAATCTTTGTACATATTCAAAACAGGTTCATATTCAATAACAATTGTTCATATTTGATCCTTGTTTGATTTCAAACTCTTATATCGCTTGCTTCTGGAAGTGAAATCGCTAACTATTACACAAACGTAACCAGTTTAACGCGACATATACTTTGGAACAATGACACAAGCCAAACATATCTTTAATATCCTTTACATAAATTAGAAATAAGTTTTGAATGATCGTAATCATGAGGGTTATGATCCATAGCGATCATGCCTACTGATTACCACGTTTACTAGTCGAAGTGACGAGTCAAAGTTTCGGTAAAAATGCGCATTAAGTGCATTATATGACGGAACTACTTTCGGGTATCAAAACACTTTCTTTTGATACCAAAAATTTTTTATAACTTAGTTAGACATATTTTAGCATGTCTAACTCGTCACTTTTAGTTTAGTGCTTTATTAGGATCGTAAGTCGAGCGGTTTTGACCACCGCTTTGACTTTCGAATCTGACCCATTTGGTCGATCTTAGGATCCGACCAAACACATATTTGTGACCATAGTTGTATAGGGAATAACCTATGAGGTTATATCTTATGGTCACGTCATTTGGATATTGTTATGCTAAGTTGTTATATCCTTCAATAATGACCAAAATGCCCTTTTGCGAATAAATCAATCTAAAGCATATGAAACCTAAATTTTGACATGTAACCTGATGTAACAATAATATTAAACATATTTTGGCAATTATGACTTATCATAACACATATCTAACCATCCGAATGCATAGTTACACAAATGACACATTAAAGTGGCTTAAACTACCTTAACGGTTCATAACAGGTCAAAAGCACTTAGGAACCTTTCCAAGTCAGAATGTTAACTTTATTAAACCATTTCATATGAGATCCAACACTCATTTGGTTTATCAGGTCTCATTCTACCCGAATCCTCCGATTTAAGTCTTGTTACTTACATAGTTATCCGATATTTAGGTCCCACTTGAATCCTCGGACACTTGAGTTTTGGTTTGATCATCTATACAAGAACACACTAGCAATATCATGTGAGTACATAGTTCCCCTATTTTATGCTTTCAATTGTTTTGGGGTGATTCATATGTGCTAATTGTTTTCAAATTTTCAAAACACAAATACTATGGTTTATATTAAACACGAGGATTTCAATAATGTGAACAAACTTGTTGGTACGTTGTATACATGACACCAATGACATTCATTAACTATGATCAAGCCGACGAGTAGTAAGTTATGGTACCATAGGACTGGTAATCCCGTTATGTCACGACCCAGACCCGGTTTTACCCGTTCCAGGAGCCGTGGGACAGAAAACCCGTGGTATTTGCTTATGTTGGCAGCGGAAATTTTAACAGGATCTTTTTAAAACTTGAAATTTCCCAGTTTATTTTATTTCACAATTTGGGACAAACCCCGTAGTTTACAATAAAGGAAATTTCACGAGGAAATCCCCGATTTTACAAAAAATGTTTATTTATTTTATTGAGCCACTACTTCAAGCTTGTTGGTGCTACGTAGCATTTTTCCTTGATTCACAGTAGGTCACCTAAAACATGTTTTAAAAAGATTTTATCAGCAAGGAAATACTAGTGAGTCATTCAAGTTGCACAAAAACGACACATTGTTATAATATACAGTATTAAGGGTGATTACAATGTTTCTATCAACCAATTACCCCAAATCGGTATTTGTCACTTGACAGTATCTGTAACTACGGTCAGATCACCCATTGGCTAACACGATGTCCAATGGTGACGGGTATCAAGTAATGTATACAAAACCCCACATACCGACAGTAATTGAAGATTACAAAGACTTAATCCCTGTAATTATAACTGGAAAACATTTATTGTTTTGTAAAGCACTTTGATAAAAGAGAATGACTCACATTTCAGATTTAGACGGGCAGAGTTTCGCCTACTGATTTTATCCTGGTTAACCTAATTCAAATAACAATGCACACGAAAACTAGGTTAGTAACTTAATACAACTTTTACGACAACTCACGAGATCAAAACCTTCACGACGAATGACAAAGTATAGCCCAAATACAGGTAACACTTAAACATCCATCAGACTGTTTTTTATCGATCAGACATTGAATCATAGCAGTGATCGAGTTATTACCCTGTTATCACGGCAGAGTTTCGTGCTTCTGTGTGTTTTTGGACTGAACAGACGATATCTCAGCATACAACTTGAATTTTTAAGTCGAAACAAGCAAACTGATCAAGTCCCAAGCCCCTGCATTTATAGCCCGATTTGGACCTGCCTGCGTGTCGCGACAAGATTCCCTGGATCTTTCGCGTATCGCGGGGGAAGCCAAAGTAGGGTAGGCTTGCCTTGTCACTTGTTTAGGCCTGCTGAGTCGACGGATTTCGCATTTACGTGTTTTAGGATCGGTTTCAAAGGATAAATATAATTAGGGACTACCCTCCTTTAGTTTTTAGGGGCCCTGATCCTAGTTTAACTGTTCTGAAAATTTTATGGGTCATGCTATATTACTTGGGGGTCTCCATTAGGGTTTCCTAATGGACATTAATAAAATAGGATATATTAATTTTGGCGAGAGTTGTTACATGTTACTAGGCTATTCACTGCAATTTGGTGGGTAGTTTGGGGAACGACCGAAACTGTTTACTTTAACAAACCCTTTGGTGGTTTGTTATTGCAATTTAAAGATACCCTTTGGTGGTATAGACGAGTCAACAAAGGTTTGAATGTGTTCAGCAAAACGACTAAAAGTTTTCACAATTAAAAACAAGGACGATTGGTTTATGACAAGGATAATGAACAATTGTTTTATGACAAGGACAATGAACAATTGGTTTATGACACAAACAATTGACGAATAGTTTATGACACGAACAATGGACAATTGGTTTATGGTAAGTGATTTAGTTAACGGTACGTGTGTAATGTGATAAAAGCATGGTGGATATGCCGTTGGTACTTCCTATATATAAGTGCTTTTATCATATTACATACGTGGCGTTATTTGCATTACATAGACAAATGTTTTCAAACAATGACACGCAACAATTTCAATGAAAGATATAAACCATACAAGTTATTTCAAGACGACTTACAACTCGGATTTACAAAAAATTGATTTGATTCAAGGTTTATGGCTATTAGATTTTATAAACATTAACCCACATTGTTTTAGTCGGTTAATTCTATTGCAATATCAAATACTTTTAAAACAAGGTTTTCACTTACGACTCTAGTAGTCAACGAGATATTGCAATGTATACAAAGCCATGAACTTGACATACTCACAAAACCTATGTACTCACCGGCTTCTATGCTGACTCGTTTTCACAATTGTTTCAGGGAACAATGCTTGATGATACTAATGCATGCTCACGTAGGAACGGATATGGACTTTAGTGCCTTAAAAACAAGAAACACAATTACCATGCTTGTTTTGTTTGTTTAGTTTCTTTAAATGTTCCAAGACAACGAAACAATGTAATCAAGGTTAATATTCAATAAAACATAACTTTAATTACCACGTGTTGTTGAAACAATCTGTTAATGTGACTCCCCAAGTGTTTCCGCCGCGTGTTGCTTTACGCGATTTGGGGTATTACAATAACGAGGGTTGTAAGGGTTTCATTCTTGTTCTAAGGTATAGATGGATTTTCCGGTAAGAGAGCTAATTCTAAGTTAGGTTCTATTGTAAAAATCAGAGTCTCGAGGGTGTATGGTCGTTCATTTGTGTTTGTTAGTTAGGTTGTCTATGATTTGGTTATGTTTTACCAACTAAGCGACATCTATAAGATTTATTCGTAGAAAAGGTTTTCATTTGTTGCCTATTAGTAACAAAACGTGTTTAGGATGATAGTATAATGTTAGTGTGTTTTAGTGATTGAAAGATATATGAAAATCATGGGCAAGAGGTTCATCAGACCGACTAGATTAATATGTAGCTTTTCATAAGATTTGTGATTCACGCATGATTGAGGAAATTGATACAATGATAAAAGGTTTAAGTATAAGTCTTAACCGAATGGTTGTCATGAAAGTGGTCGAGTGGCGATTCAAGCTCTCATTGAGATGTGGATATCACTCCTTACTCAAGGATGAAATTTCTTCGAGAAATGGGAATTGGTAATGATTACCGAGATAAGGAAATCACTCCCTTCTCGTTGGTGAGAATATCTTTATATATTTTTGTGTAAAAGTGGGAGAATCAGAGTTGATCATTAAGGTAAGAGAATCACTCTCATCTAGATGATAATACTCCCATTTTTGGGAAAAGAGTCGTGTCTTCCTTGCGAAAGACGTTTTGAGATTTCACACATGGGTGGTATGGTAAAGAATATGCGAAAGGGGGTAAGTAAAATAAGTATATAACAATCGGAAAAATATGTTTTGAATTTTGAAAAGGGGAAGGTTGAATCGTGTTATGCGTAAAGTGGGTATTAATATAGCGATGGTTTGATTAAAACTTGGATTGTTCTGAAACGTAACTTTTACTAAACCAAAGTGATCGAAAGTTCTTTCGCTGAAATTTCGGTTCATGGTATTCATCCTTCCGGTTACTACATGCCCTAGTTAATCGAAAGTTCGAGACTTGGAAAGATTAAAAACTGAGGAGTGGGACTAGTTATCAAGATGCGGGTTTCACCCCTAACTTGATAATTTCATTCCCTAAGCGTGGTTGGTACTTACCAAACGAGGAGCAAATTCCGACTCGTTAGTAAGGGTTAACTAGAGTATGAATTGGAAATCCCCATCAAGATATGGATATCACTCCAAAGTTGATGGTGAAATTTCATGAAAAAAATTGGTAAACGCGGATTGAGGGATTTGACCAAAAATTTGTGGGTTTTCGCGCCTATTTTGGTGAGATCGCCTTGTTGGTAAAATAAGAGTGTCTTCAAGTCTTCGAATGTGTATTGTGTTTACCTTAGGAAGGGCATGTATATTTGAGACCAAAAGATAATAGACAAGAAACAAGTTGGGAGAATTCAAATAGTTTTAAGCATGAAGAAGAATGGTCAATACGGTTACTAAGCTATAGACTAGGTCAAAAGCATGGCAATTTTCCTAATTCTCTATAGTTATGGCTCTGATAGCAATATCTCACACCCCAACCGAAGGTGGAAACATCGGGGCGGGACGAAAACAAGATTGCAAGAGACATCATAACACTATTTGTGACAATATTTAATAATTCAAAACTCATTGATACTAAAATGATATTACATTGTTCGAAAGGAAAGGTACAACAATTTGCAAAAACTGAAATAACAAGAAACGAAATACGTAACTTTAAATCTAGGTGTGTTTCTAATCCACCTTAAGTAGTGTTCTTCATCAACTAGTTTCCTGCAACATGTATTAAAATAATGATCAATAAAAAGTATGCAAATTGATTACATAGCATAATAGTGAAAAGTTTCCAACAATCATTGGGAACAAGATTAAATTTTAGTACGGCTTACCATCCACATACTGATGGACAAAGTGAACATACCATTCAGACATTGAAAGACATGCTGATATCATGCGTGATTGATTTAGGAGGTAGTTGGGATGATCATCTACCCCTAATTCAATTCTCCTACAATAATAGTTATCATACTAACATCAAGGCTGCTCCATTTGAAGCCTTGTATCGGAGAAAGTGCAGAACGCCCGTTTGTTGGGCTGAAGTTGGGGAAGCCTAACTATCCGGAGGACCTGAGATAGTCCCGGAGACCACGAAAAAGGGAACTACGGGGACCTGGTTATCTTTACCAAAAGTGAGTAAGTAGCTTTGGGAATATGGTAGTTGTAAATACAAGTAGAGGGGCCTTTGTGTAGCAATGCAAATAATTCACTACAATCCTATAATCAGTTAACATCTACAAATCATTATCACTCACACAAAAACAAAAGCAAAAACCCTACGACGCAAAACTAAGAAAAAATCATTTGTTTTATACACTTGGTAATATCACCACATCTACGTAATCGCAGTCGTTTCTAGCCATGTTAAACGATGCTCTTAAGGTTTTCGGTGGTGCGTCTCGACGAACCCGGTTTCAACTGTTTCCTGCGATATCACTAGGCGTGAACCGGTTATGGATTCGGGTTATTGATTGATCAATCAACAGGTGTTACTCGGATATGATGGTCGAGTATGGCTTTAGTGGTCGAAGTGTATGGTGGTAGTGTGGGTTACGATGAGAGTGGTGGTTGGTTGTGGCGGCTGGTGATGGTGGCGTTTTGTGGTATGGAAGACGCATGATGATGGTGCCTGGGAAAAGACGTCACGGTGTTGGTGGAGATGATGGTGTTTAATGATGGAAGCGGCGATGATGGAGGGGACTAATAGTGATAGGTGAGTGAATGGTGGAAATTGGCGATGGTGGGGTTGGTTGTGGTGGTCGTTCACAACGAGGGAGGTGGAGTGCGGTGATGAAATAGGTCTGGTTACGGTTGTGGTTGCAGTCACGAGCCAATGGGGTAGTTCAGGGGTGAGGGTGGTGGTGTAGGATATGATTGTCAAGGTGGTTACTAGTTGGGTGTTGATGATGAAGCCGCGTTAACATTTAACACCTCGAAAAATTGTTATCTAATCCTATGGCAACACGTGTCCAATCAACTCTCCAATATGCCTAATAATTTTGACGAGAGAGACTAATTGTGTCAAATGGTGGAAGATTGGATGTGGATGGACTAAATATGTCAACATGCCAAAATTTGGCATCTGAGTGACTCTTACGGACTGTAAAGTTAATAAAACATTGTTACTGGCAGGTGGTTACGGACCGTAAGCCTTTAGTGTCTACGGACCGTAAGAGACTCAAAACCATGGGCGCCTAAATGGCTTACGGATCGTAAGCCCAGTACCCTTACGGTCCGCAAGGGGTCTGCAATTGGCAGTTTGTTTGCTGCCCAAGGCATTCTGCCATGCTGCCACCTTCACTCACGAAATGCCACTCTTGTGCAATTCTTGACTTCTCAAATAACACCTGCTAACATCTTAGAAACCCCCTTGACACATGTCTTGATTCTATGCATTCCTTTCAAGTATAAATAGCAAGCCTGTTCAACCAAGTTCTTTGCTCATTTCATACTTTCTTCCCTATCTGCTAATTGGAGTTGTTCCTAATAAAAAAAGGAGCCTCCTCTGAGTTAAATTTTCTCCTGGATTACTAGTAAGTTGTCACACCCTGACTTTTGCGGAAGCGTGGGTTTATTTGGTGTGACTTCTTAATACCATATCAATCAATCATAACAATGCTATATGATAAAAACAAGAGATGTTCATCCATTAAGGTTTAGAAATAGCAATACAACATCATTTTTAAAATGTCGACTCATAAAAAAAGATACAACCATAACATAATTTTAAAACATGTTCATATGACACAATAAAAGACTTGAATAAAAACACGGTGTAAGGACATGTAACCCGTCCAGGTAAGGGTTACACCTCCTGACCCTACTACCCTAGATGACGTCTTTATTTAGTACGCAGCTTGGCACAAATGCAGACACTTGCTAGATCCCTTAGTTTTCCTGAAATACATGTGAGTTGGAAAATCAACAGAAGTTGAGCGAGTTCATGTGTAAGTGAGTATGTATAAACCTTTATAATGTGTTTGTATGTAAGAAAATCCCTGGTATGTAGCAATTAAGAAAAAAGAGATCAACATTGGGTTGCAAAGCCAATGATATGTGTGAAGTGATGCAGGAAGACTCAAATCTAGCAGATTTGTGCGTCAGGCACATGGTCACCACATTGTCCACTCGGCGGACTCAAGAGTGGGGCTCACTACACCCGAATAGATCTATCACTCATGTCCCTCGGTCCTACAACGAGGATTAATGGCCTTAAGTTCTACCTACCCACTCACATGATCTAAGTAGTATAAACCCTCCTTAAGCTAATCATACCATGTAAGTAATGTCTGTAATAATTGTAACATGTATTTCACCCCCGAAGTATAAAACTAAAAACAGTAAAGAGAAAAGAGGAACATGAACTAACAGTATTGCGTCTTCAGTATGTGTAACCCAAGTCTCCTCAGCCAACACGACTACCTACAGTGTACTAACGTCCATTAGACGAACGGGTCATGCCTTGTCTTAGTTTTGTGTTTTTGGGTTATGTTTCTGATAGTATTCCAAGTTATAATAATTTTATTTAGCTTTGAAATAATTGTTTATGCAGTGTTTCTGTATTAATACTTCTCAAGTATGTATTTCCTTTCCAGGGATGGGGTATCTTATACATGTGTTTTTCGTATTTGTATTTGTATATCTTGCCAAGTAACGGCGTCGTATTTCGGTGTATTATTCCAAATAAATATGTTAATATATTCCCAATATTTTTCCAAAACCATACATTTCTAGTCTCACTTAAATATATATAAATAAACCTTATTTTGTTTAATCATGTATTGTTCCAGAAAATATATATTTTTCTCAAAATTATATATCTTCTAAATATACTAGGAAAATATATTTTTATCTCCCAAAAATAATATATTTTCTCGTTGTCAAAAATATGATATACTTAGTAATATTTACGAAATCATATTTTCATTTCTTTCATTTCCAAAATAATATTTACCAAAAATATAGTGAAATGGTAAATCCTAGAATATTTCATAAGTTACTTTTCTTGTTCGGCTTCTCAATATTAATATTACGAGTGTAACTTAAATATTTTATTCCTTGTAATTTTTGGTATTATTATGGAGTTGTAATTTCCATGGTATTTTGTAAGTTATATTATTACCCTAAAATAATATAACTAGTTCACAAAATATACAAATAATCACACTAGTGTCTTAGTATAAAATATATATTCTAAATATATATATATTCACCCATTTTTATTTGCGAAAACCCACCTCCGGAACTTGGTATTTTTTAAATAAAATCATGGCGAAGTTTCATTTTGAAAACAAGGTCAAAAATATAATTATAACACTTGGTAGAAAAATATTTTCTAAGTGTTGGATTTTTTGAAAAATTTCGCCAGAGTTTCCTTTGTAAATGGAGGTGTCCATCATTTTAAGCATATCATTTTCTTTTGTAAAATCATTCAAACAATTAACAATCAACAATATACAAGTCTAGGTGATGAACCATCTTACTTTTACTAACAAACAACATCCAATAATCATAACAACACAAGAACAACATGATTTCAATCTCATTCTAACACTACTTCATCATTAGTTAGTTTATGTTCATAGACTTTGATTATGTTCTTTGGAGTTTCTTACATTTTCACCATTCTTTTCACTATTAACCACCAAAAATATGAAGAACGTGAAGATCTAAGGCACTTACTACTAGCACAAGGCTAGGGGAGTTCAAGAGGATAAATGAAGTGGATAAAAGCAAATGGTGAGGGTCCTTCAACTTCCGAAAGCTCCAAGCTTCCTAATATACCTTCTTACACCTTAGAATCACCTTGGAATGCTTGAATGTTGAACAAAAATGAGAGTAGGGTGATGGAGGGTTGTGGCCGTGAGGTGGGGTGGTGATGGAGGTTTTCTTGGTGTTGATTTGTAGTGTGAAATGAAGATGGAAATCCCTTGTGCATTTAAATAGACCAAGCTCATGTTTACCCATTGTATATCTTGTTCTTTTGTCCAACAACATTCTAAATAAAATATAAAAAAGAATTGTGGGGATGTCCCCACATCCCATGACCAGTTCGAGGGTGGGGGGGGGTATGGGGTTGGGTTTCAATGTTGGTTACTAAGTCTAGTTAGAATGTTAAGGTTAATTTAGTAGTTTATTGTGTGTTATATAATATAAAGTGTGTTGGGGTGTTCGGGGACCCTAACTAGCTCAGAAAAGTAAAAACAATGTGTTTGGCAATATTTTTATGTTCCGGGTAAAGTCCGGTTGTTCGGTTGGGTGTTGTCCGTTAAAGTGCTAAATTAATCCATAAAATGTCTTTTATATTACTTTTAGTGATACATTTAATTCCCAACACTTTGGAAAGTATCTAGGACTATTTTGCCAGGTTTTTGCACTTTACTCGCATTATTAAATGCTGAATTTTGGTTATTTACTGCAGAATTCTACACTTAAAGTATGTTTTGGCACTTCCCGGCACTATACCTATCACCTAGTGACGCAATTTTATGATCCTCACTTCCCTACACTCCCTACTAGTGTAGTATTCTATTTCTGGCTCATACTGTCCTTAATGACATTGTCTGTCTAGGTGTCGGCATTGTCAGCATGTTTTCTGGGTTATCCGCTCACTGTGCTAGCTGTGCTTTGTGCATCAGGTTTGTCACTAATGTTTGTATATAATAAATGGAGTGACAGTATGAATGTGATGCATGTGTTTGTATGTAACAGAAATAAGAAAGCAGTATAATTTACAGTTGTATTTAAGCATAGTCATTAAGCATAAATCAATATTAATTAAATGTACGGATGCATGCAAATTTGACAGTTCTCACATTCTCCCCCTGTTAAGAAAATTTCGTCCTCGAAATTTGTACTACCTTAACTTCTTATGGTTATGTCACACGTGTGTGTATACGAATAATATCGAGGTAGATAATCACTAAACCGCATTAAACCCTACTCACCTCAGGTGAGTCCAAGAATATATAACAATCTAAATCCTAGGGTTAAAACGTATATGCTTTTGGCCTTTGATGGCAAAGGTAAAAGACGTAATTGACGTATAGTCTAGTGTAATCCAGCTAGCAGGGGGTTTCATAAAAGAGGAGTTTTGGCTAATAAGATTCTCAAACCATAGCATCTATTACGCGATTTCAAAATCAATAACCCAAATGTAATAGTAAGATGGTCTACTAACTACCGAGTAAAAGGATGGTAAGGTTTAGTGTGTTGACATTCTTAAATGTTGAAAGTACACTGCATGAAATACAAGCGAATCTGGTGTATCATTGTCGTGATTCGTAGTCGCATCAGAAATGTTTAAATGACGAGCCAAACGAAAGTATATGCAGTTTGGTGTGAAACGGTTGACCATGATTAGCACAAGCTACAACTTTGTAATGACACCACGAGGTGTCGTAATGACAGAATTCAAGTATAGTGGTGACCGAACAAGTTCACTGTTTTGGAAATCTAATGAAAGTGCACTGAAACATGCCAGAAGATTTGATTTACACAATGTCATGGGGATTTTAGTTGAATATGGAACATCAAAGAGCCACTGTTTTCGGTCGAAAGTGAGAAAGCAATAAGTACCGCAAGGCATTCGATTTATGATGAAAGGATTGTTAGGAGGTACATAGTGGTATGAAATGAATCTATGTACCCTTGTCTTAACACATAACTGTGTTGAGACTGCTTTGATTGTGATAAACAAAACAGATTTAGAGCAAGTCAATAAATAAACAATTAAATCCGTGTATGAGGTGCGTAACCAACTTAGCGCAAGCTTCAATTTTGCGGGTGTATCCCCAGAAGGTATCGAAGTCAATCAAACGATTTAGTGGAGTCGTAGACCAACTAAGTCTACCACGATTCGAAATGAAAAATTCTTTGCAAAAATATTTGAATATGATGCTCTCAATACATCATATGTAGTCTTAAACTGAATATATGAAATGGATAAGTTCAAGCAATTGAACTTGGTTTTAACGTATCCCGGCAATAAACGTATATATCAACAAAGGAATCTCGGCATGGTCGCAAAGATATACCAAGAATGTAACTTGAAATAAATGAAGTTTCAAGAGAAGGTGCTGACTTAATAGTAAAAGAGTCAACAGTCACAATAATGTAGGTTATTCGAATTCTCAAATCGGTAATTGGATTTAGTGTCTTAATATTTGAACTTAAATGAAGTGTTTGAAACGAAATGAAGTCGCATGCGTAGCAATGGTGCATGTGACAAATGAGTTCCTAAGAAAAGGAAAAAAGAGCATCTGCGAATGAAGAAATGACTAGATATCGAAGCAAATGTGTGTTCGCTCTTAGCGAAGAAAATTAACGTGATGCAACTACCATTAAAGAGGAGTAGAGATGCAAACCTCTACTCGCTAGAAAGAAAAGAAATTCGAGTACTTTCTGTTTTGTCAACGGAACTGGCACATATGCCAGGTTAATGATGTCTGCTTGAGTTAACGGACGTGGTTTCTAAGTAACAACCTTTACGAGTTTGGACCTGGGTTCCCAAGGTCCTAAGTATCTATCTTCTAGATCCTCAAGGTTTCGTATTCTGTGTAAAACGATTGTGTGCATTGTGTAGGAAACACCCTTTGCGTGTAAGCTTAAAACAAGTTATTGTCCCACAATTTCCCCGGTATGCTTTCTTTCTGAATTTGCAGCTACTCGATCATCAATCAGTCGGCAAATACTGGTTGGATCCTTGCAGTTGGTCCAATAAGTAGTTCGTCAATCCTTAGCAGGAGTTGCTGACTCTTGTTGGCTAGCTCGTCCCGCTCCTGGTAGTTTGATGTTCACTTGAGAGTCACCGTCCTTTCTCTTGACAAGCAGAACCGGGGTTACCTAAAACGGAAATTTTGGTCTGTTATCTTCCTTCTCTATCCACTACTGAAACTACACTGCCAATCCTTTCATTTCCGAAGGTGTAAGTCGCTAAGGTGCATTGACTGCATGCGCGATGCCTAGAATCGAATCGATGCGAAGTTCGACTTGCCGTTGAGGAGGTATTTTTGACAAATCTTCGAGGAAGACTTTAGGATATTTCCTTATTACAGGAATATCTTCGTGTTTTGGTTCTTCGACTCCCTCGTCCACAACACGAGTTAAGAAAACAATACATTCTTTATGTAACATCCTTCGTGCCTTCAAACAATTAGTAATTTGCAAAGGCGTACTCTGCTTCATGAGTCAAGACCGTTTCTTCGCTCAGCATCGGGATGCGGATACCAACCTCCGCTTGATCACTTGACAACCCATCCATCCAATTACCTTGTCGGAGCTCCCCAATTCAACTGGCAGTAGCTCAAGCGTAAACTCACGCTCTCCGAGTTCTATCATGCCGTTTCGAGTTACTTCGTTGGCTTCCACTAGCTTTCCCATTAGCTAGTACTTTCATGTGTGGATTATCTAACTTGTTACTAAACCAAGTATTCTCTCAAAACCTAGAGGTGCGAAGCTAAAACTTGCAACAGTATCTAGCAGCGCAAATGCATAGCGTTGAGTAATATGGGACGTACCGATATCCATGCTTGGATTCCTGGCGAGCTCCTCTAGCTCTGCTACTGAGCCTTTATCCTTGCGCCTGATTCTTCTTAGGACAGTATCTTTTGAAATGCTTCTTGCTCCCACAGCTAAGACAACCTTTAGCATGTTTTTGTTTGTCACTCGTCCTGCCTTCGTTGTTGTCATTGTTTCCTCCGTGATTCTTGCTATCATGTTGACCTTTATTTTCACTTTCAATACCTTGTCTACAAGTCTCCTTGTCTACAGTTATCACATTTTCCATACTTACATCGCCCGACATGATAACGTAGACAATTGTCGCACTTAGGTAGGATACCCATGTAGTCTTTTCCCTTTTTGGCCTTCTTCTTGTTACTCACCCAAGTAACCTTCTTGAAATATACGAGCTTTCTCTTGTAATCCCCAGACAACTCTACGGAAGTCTCCTTTTTCTCTTCCAGAGTGGAAAATTTTCCTTGTCTAATCGCTTCTTCAGTGAGTGCCACGCTTATGCTGATAGCCTAGGTGATCGTTGAACGTTTAGATGTTGTTACCAGGCTTAGAATCTGAGGTGCCAATCCCCCGATGGAACGTTCGATCTTCCTAGATTCTGGTTCCACCAAACGCGATGCAACTTGTGATAATTCGCCAAAATCTCTGCACATATTCAGCTATCTTTGGACCTTCCATTTTCAGGTTCCACAATTCACTTTCCAACTTCTGGACTTCCGCCCTAGAGCAATATCTCGTGCACATTAGTTCCTTCAGTTCGTACCACGTCAAAGCATATGCAATAGTCTCGCCCTTTGTTCGAACCTGAAGGTTCCACCAAGATAGAGCCCCAACTAGAAATAGTCTAGCTATGTCACACCCCAAAAATACCACACGCGGAAACCCCCGCGGGGCGTGTGACGTACCAGGATTCGAGCCACCAATCACATTGAACTCATAAATATATTTAAATAAAACTTCCGTTCATTTTCATTAAATGTTACAAACGTTTCATATCATCAATTGTATACAGCGGAAGCATAACATAATTGTTAAGTGTTTCGTAAACCATTCGTACATAAACCATTGAGCTTGTATTGAGATTCCATGTATCTCGACCCATGACTACTCCAGCCTCCCAGACAGC
Organism: Helianthus annuus; assembly: GCF_002127325.2. Lineage (NCBI taxonomy): Eukaryota > Viridiplantae > Streptophyta > Magnoliopsida > Asterales > Asteraceae > Helianthus > Helianthus annuus. The sequence goes on along the minus strand of NC_035442.2, from coordinate 3,800,076 downwards.
AAGTTCCAAATGATATAAGCCTATTGACCTGCAAGCATGCAGACAAGTGTGTCAGACGACGCTGGTGAGTTCAAAGTTTTGTTAACGCGTTTAGGTACTAGTTGTGTGTTTAAAACAGTTCAACGTTTTGTTTTGATGATGTTATTAACTCGATTACCGTATGTGGCTACTAGATGTGTTTGCCCAAACCCCAATGCCTCTATCAAAGCATTGGTCAAGTGGTCAAGGTAACTAGTTTACGCCCGTCCATTCCGGCCTGATGTGAGGGTGCCAAACCTAATAGCGCTATCAACTACATACCTCGTTGCCTTCCCAGCAACATGGTAGATGTAAGGGGTCTTATATGATAGATACTGAGTTTAATAACCAACATCCCAGTTTAACATTCTACCCAGCATTCCTTTCCGGAACGTTTACCAGATGTCCCAAACCACCGGGACGCATGCTTAGAGAAGAGCAGTGAACTCACCTTGGTTTGCTCGGTTTGTTAAGTTACCCGTTTCCAAGTTAATCAACCAACCCTACCGTGGTTACCAATGACAGTCAGTTTTGCACACTTATAATTCACGTATTCTTCGCATATATTATTATGCTAGTCATAGCAAGTATTCGAGGCTTAGTTGTATTCACCATACCAGTTCATATCGTGTCAAAGCACATGTCAAGTGATTTGGTTCGCATTCTAGTAAACATGCAAGTCGTAATAAGAATTCATGTGGCATCATAGTCAGTCATCATCAAGAGAATCATCTAGCAGGTATTCACATAAGTTCACACTATGAATTCACGTTTCAACCAACACCAAACAGTTAATGCCTTTAATCCCGATGGTGTGTGGTCTAGCAAGTCATCGGCCCACCTTAACATGTGCACAAGACTACCGATTATTACACAAACTAACAACGCAGTTAACACTTTAATCACTTGTGACGAAACATCTAGTTTCGTCGAACCTACTCATGATGAAACGTCTAGTTTCGTCGACACCCAATACGACGAAACATCTAGTTTCCATAGTTACAGTTTCCCCATTTTCCTCAAACCCTAATCTTTTAACCTAACAGTTTCAACACATTTCTTCTGCATGATTATAGGATTAAACAATAGTTACATTTATGCATTCAAACAAACCTCAATTGTTGTTCATCATTATCATCGATCATTCATAGCATTCAGTATTCAGAAATCAATATCCAGATAGGTCAAATAGCACAAACGTCGTCTATTATGAAACCTTAGTTTAACATCATATGATCACAGTCACGCAACCAGATTCATCAATATCATACTGATTGACCCTAGGTTTAACGCTATAGTTAATTACCAGTTCCAAACACAATCAATACACCTCAGTATGTGAGCAAAATATCAACGAATGTAGCATAAGCACATAAACAGAGCATCAATGAATATAAGTTAGATCAATGATAAACATACTAACCAAGATAGAAGGAACAATAAGTTGATTGATAGAGGACTTCGGGGACTCAAGGTTGTCGTTGCACAGAAGGGTATGCGTTCTAGGGCTTTCAAGATGTCAGTTTATATGTGCGTGAAAGTGTTGGACCCTTACTGGGCTTCGAATGGACCTGAGCCGACGACACACATGAGTTTCGTCGTGACGTGCTTGGCGAAACCCCTAGGTTTCGTCGACCTTGGTTTCGTCGGTAGGTGATGTTTCGTTGTCAAAAGGATGAGAACACATGTGTAGAGTTTATAACTCAAACAGTTAAGTTCTTAAGTTCATAAGTTTCTTATTCACCAAACTGTAATATAATGCACCAAACATTAACACAATAACAGAGTACCACAGTACCACAGTAACAAATAACACAGTAACATAGTAACGAATAACACAGTAACACAGTATATTAATCATATATTAAACGTGCACAATTTTACAATGCAATCACAATTATGCAAACACTGGTGTGAAACAAGTTACGTGTCAAGGAAAGACCTTGAAAGTTTGGGTTGCCACAAGGTACGTACGTGACCTGATGTTCTGGGGCACATTTGCTCAACCGTAAGACAGAATCCATCTTCTCAACCCAGCGCACGAAGGCTAAATCACCCCCAGTACCGTCGAATCCTCGTGGTTTGTGGTTCAAGAACTGCTCGTATGTGCAGCCGCTGGGTGGGTTATTTCCTGAGGTACCTCCACCGTGTTCGGAGTGAAGGGCCTCGAGTTGTGCGATGGCTCGTGAGATGCGCTCTTGTAGTTCTGACTCTGCGGTTGTTGGCAGAGGGTTATTGGTATCGACGTTCCCTTGTGTTGAAATCTTCTGAGAAGAAGATTGGTTTGGTCAGGTCTTATTTGTAACATTTGTGCTCGATATCATTATGAACAGTTCAATTATCAATAAAATAATGTTATTTGATCCCAATGTTTGTTTGGTTGTGTTTTACATTTTTCGTGTTTTGGCTTTTGTTCAATTTCAAACTCTACATCGCTTTCTGGAGAATCATACGCAAACTGGTGCGTAAACGTACTCAGTTTAATGCGACAAATACTCCAGAACATCAACATATACTCAACATACCTTAAATAACCTTTACATAACTTAGAAATAAGTTTTGAAGGCTTTGGTATGGCAAAAACAAGTTAATTCGCTTACACGGACTAAACTTGACAAACTGCGAAAGCATGCCAATTTGAACTGTAACAAACATTTCGAAACATGTCCATAAGTTAAACATGCTATAAATATCCTTTACATAGCTTAGAAATAGGTTTTGAGGGGTTTGGTATGCTAAAACAAACTTTTGGATCATTCAGGGGCTAGAAATGTCAAAAAGCGCACAAGTTTGCACTTTTGCGCATAACTTACGTTCTGAATACATCCGGGCATCCAAAAATTTATGTAAGCATCCTTATATTATGCCTTAGTGTATGGCATGAGAAAAATCCATTCGTCGCGCAATTTGGATCGTCTTTCGCGCTTATGCGCATTCCGTCGTAATTAACCGAACATCGCGACCGTACGGCCAAACGAACCGACATCCGAGATATTTTTGAGCACATTTTAAGTTCCCTATACTTTAGCTTCATTTTAGAGCTTTGAAATGGGGATAACGGGGCTTAAACGTGCCAAAAATACATCAAATACCAAGTTTTGGAGCTGCAGAGACCAAAACTGTAAATCTGCCAAACTAAGGGCTTACGGACCGTAAGACATAACCCATACGGTCCGTAAGGCACCCCCAGTATAGCAGATTCAGCATTTAATGGTGTTGCCTCTTAATGAACTGAAAAACCAATCTTGCCCTTGTCTCTTCCAGCCAATGAGGGGCAAGATCTGACATACCACAACTTTGTGACAAGTGTACACACAAGATCATGGCATGATATTCGATAAACGATCCTAACGGTTATGATTTTCCTATAAATACCCCCCCCCCATTTGGTGTAAAAACCACAAGAATCTGATCTAAAACTCTAAGTTAGAGCCATTGCTTCATACCTGAGTTCCTTGGATCGAGATTAGCATTCGGGGACCCTTTGTAAGTGTTCCTTCGTTGTTTTATCGCTTTTCGAGTCCAAAAGTCGAACATTGTTTGACTTTCTGCATTAACCAGCATATGGTCGATGCGAAGTTCGTTGGAACTTCATAACGTGAGTGTGACAACTCGAGTTTCCAAGATTTCCACCTTTGCATTAAGTGCACGTTAACTGTTTAAGTTGTTTGCTTACACGACTTATTTGTCTTGTAATCATGCGTGTTTAATATATGTTGAGATGTTATGTGACCCTTTTGTTGTGTGTTTAGTAGTTTGGGCCGCACCTTCCGCTATTAGACATGAGTCACCATCGTCTAGTTATACACTCGGCCCAACTTGCTAGTCTTAATCTACCCGGCCTAAGCTCACTAGTTTAAATCACGTATTCGGCTCTTATGTTTAGGAAGCCCAAGCAAGTGTTGCAACCAAACAAAAACCTAGTGGGTTTGGCCCACTCCAATCCGATCGTGAATGAAATTAGTCGCATTATATTAGCAAATAAACAAAACCCTAGTACCCTCACCTTCCCTTATTCGCGACGACAGCAGGAGACACACCCCCCCCGGCGAGGCATCAACTTTCGGTTAGTTTAATTACCCTACTCCTTGACTATTGTGTGATTGTCAGTTGTTTTGTATGATGATGTTTAGTGGTTATATTATATGATCGATGCAATCAAATGTGATTTTATGTGCAACTGTGTGATATGTGATTCATAATTAAACTGGATGTAACAGTGGCTTCACGGTTCAATAGAATTGGGGTTATATGGATGTAAAGGGTAAATAACTTTGAAGATAGAAATTGGCGGCATGTGGTATTAATCAAAGTTGTCAGTGTGCTAACTTATGTTGACATTAAGGATGAATTGATAGAACAGCCTTATTGGACGGTTTGCTGGGAACAAGGATCACGTGATTTTGTATGACTGACATCATGAAATTCCCATTGGACCAAACTTATCAAAAGGGGGTGGCGATTATTAGATGAACGGGTATAGGAAATTTATGTAACCTTGACTTATTAAGCCATAAGATCACCACGTGCAATCCTTGATGTTTTCAATTAATGGCCGACATAGATATAAATATATGTGTAGTAAATGGCGGCCCATGTGTGTCAGTTTGTAGTATGAATCAAATAAAAACATGTGCATGTTATTATAACTAGTATGGGCCCATGTAAATACCAACCGATTGAATTTTAAAAGCTCTTTGCAAAAGTTCACTCCACTTTAGTTATACAAATTAATGAGATCAATGAGAGTGGCAAATTATAACCAGAATAAATGTTGTGGGAACAGTGGTTTAGTATTTCAAGTTTTGAATGTGATTATCATTATCAGTGACCTTTGATCATACAATATCTGTTTGCAATGGTTAACGAGTTCATGTGAAATATGAATCGGTGATGTAAACGTGTATACAACTTGAATACCAGTTATGTGATAACGACAGATAACTAATGTACATGAGTAATTATTACGACTTGTCATATGTTTTGTGTTTCTGGTACACCACTGGATTGATGGAGTATGTAAGACTTGTGTGCTAAATGTGTAATATGAATAAGGAATTTGTGATTAAGTGTTACGAAACTGATTGGCTTGTTAACCATACTAGGACGCGATTGACCGACCTTGGCTGATTGCTATTTTTTTTTAAGAGTCAAACCGAGCAAACCAAGGTGAGTTCATTGCATTTTCTCAAGCATGCGTCCCAGTGGTTTGGGACAACTGGTAAACATTGGACGGGAAACATTGGGTAAACAACTTAATCGGTTTTGATTATTGAACATGGGATCTAACATCGGATTGCCTGGAGGGCAATGGGGTAATTAGTTGATAGCGCTATTAGGTGGGAAACCTCACACCGGGCCGTAAGGACGGGCGTGAACTAATTATCTGGGTATGGCTATGGTTGTTAGAGGCACACTCCTCGGATACATATGGGCACTCTCCCTAGGGTATCTAACGAAGGCAACATAGCAATCGGTCGTTAAGGGGTACCCACTCCCCGGATACATATGGGCACATTCCCTAGGGTATCTAACCTGAGCAACATTGTAACGCAACTTTAAATCGCATTAACATACATATGGTAACATAACTTGTTAACAAAACCTTGAACTCACCAGCGTAGTCTGACACACTTGGTTACATGCTTGTAGGTGATTATTGAAGGAACTTGGGAGCTTGCCGTCTGATGCTGCTGGAGTGGTTGTGGTCATGATAAACAATTACATTGATTTGGTTTCGATACATTTACACACTTATACATTTATGCTTCCGCGCAATGCTTTGGTTTTGGTTTAACTTTTCAAACGATACATTTCTTTCAATTGGGTATTTCAATACATTATAACTTGTGTTTGATATGATTGGTGGCTCTTTGTTGGATCGTTGCACCTCCAATAGGGACATGCCCTAGGTGGTTATTTGGGGGTGTGACAGTTTGGTATCAGAGCCACTGGTTATAGAGAACTCGGTTTTAAAAATGTTTTCATAAAACCAGACTATAACCGAATTGATCCAAACGATGACCATGACACTCAGCTTCAGACTGCAAGGTTCGTTCCTCCTTAGCTTATGCTTTATATGCCTAGTAAACGTAACCATATATATATGGCATGCACGATACGACATAGTAGGCATCACGACACATTGATAGTGTAACATAACGCTTGCATCTAGTAAATCCTAATCTTGTTGGTAGTGCATATTTTGTGTTGATTGGGGTGGGAGAAACTTCAAAACATAAGTTAAGAAGCATCGAGAGGAGCATGCAAACCGCCTTATTATCATGGGTGCACACATAATAATAATGCGTGGTGCATGCAAATCCCAATGAGGCTTAACGAGTGTAAGAGGGGTTCTTCCCTATTTGTGTATGAACATGGTAGTTAATCGTCCCTAACGTGATAAACCTGAATACTTTTCTCGTTCTCGACTCCTAAATTCGTTCCCTTCTCCTATTATAGAAACATGAGTGGACGAGGACACGGTCGTGGTAGCATCAACATGACTCAGGCTGAATTAACAAACCTGATAAACACACGTGTGGCTGAGGCACTGGCAGCCTACCAAGCTGGTATGAACTGTACCAAATATATTTAAATCCTGTATCATGAACCCAACTCTTATTCTTGTGTCGTATTTTCTTTCATTCAGCGCACCCAAACAACCAGCCTGTCTGTACGTTCAAAATGTTTATGGATTGCAAGCCACAGACCTTCAGCGGGACGGAAGGGGCTGTGGGGCTTATAAGGTGGTTCGAGAAATCTGAGTCAGTGTTTGCTATGTGCAACTGTCCTGTGGGGGACCGCGTGAAGTATGCAACAGGCACGCTGGAGGATGGTGCCTTGACCTGGTGGAATGCCCAGGTTCAGCTGCTGGGTATTGATGCAGCAAACGCCACTACTTGGGACGACTTCAAGGAATTAATGAGGGAGGAATACTGTCCTCGTGACGAGATACAGAAGCTAGAGAACGAGTATTACGATTTGAAACTGGTGGGATCTGAGGTTGAGGCATATGTGAATCGGTCATATGAGTTGGCTGACTTGTGTCCGAATTTTTCTCGGCCTATGTCACGAAGGATCGAGTTATTCATCAAGGGGTTACCTCCACGAGTGAAGGGATTGGTCACAGCTGCAAACCTCAATAACTTAACCCAGATTGTCCGGTTGACTCACAAGATTGTGGATCAAGAGGTGGAGAGTAACTCGTTACCACCGCGTGTTTCAGCCACTACTACTGCACCCACTGCCACTGCGTCCGCTAATGATAACAAGCGGAAGTGGAATGACTATGGCAAATCATCTGGCGCGGGTCAGACTCAGAAAAGGCCAGACAATAGTGGCAACCGCAGTATCAGCCAGTCGTTTTCTGTCAATCAAGGCCAGGGAAGTAGCCAAAGTCAGGGTTCGTATGCAGGGAAGAAGCCGCGATGTAACAAGTGCGGCTATCATCACTTCGGGCAGTGTGGACGAACATGTAACAGGTGTGGTAAAGCAGGCCACGAAGCCAAAGATTGTGGAGCCCCACAGCCCAGACATCAGCAACAACAGAACCAGCAGAATCAGGATTTCAGGAAGGGGTGCTATCAGTACGGGGATGAGAGTCACTTTAAGCGAGATTGCCCTCAGCTAAACCAGAACGCTAACGACAACAATCGCCAAAATAATAACAATGCTGGGAACAACAACAACAACCAAGGAAATGGGAACAACAATGGGGGTAACAACGACGACAATGGTGCTAGGGGACGTGTCTTCGTGATCGGTCAGGGTGAGTTTCTACTTGACGACTTTTATGTTACTGTTTTATCTGATTCGGGTGCCGATACTAGTTTCGTGTCTTTAAAAGTTAGTCAAATGTTTAATCGTACCCCAACACTTTTGAACACCAAGCACATAGTAGATCTAGCAAGCGGTAAAAGTCTAGAGGCCACACACATAGTTTAGGGTTGTAATCTTGTTCTTGCTGATCAGACCTTTTCTACCGACCTCATTCATATATCGTTCTGCGGAATTTCGGGACGAAATTCCAAACCAACAGGGGGATGATGTGACACCCCAATAAAAACCAGTAAACGATGCAACTTACCTAGCTTCCTCAGTAACCGCATGCTAAATTTCGGGACGAAATTTCTTTCAAGTTGGGGATAATGTGACAACTCGAGTTTCCAAGATTTCCACCTTTGCATTAAGTGCACGTTAACTGTTTAAGTTGTTTGCTTACACGACTTATTTGTCTTGTAATCATGCATGTTTAATATATGTTGAGATGTTATGTGACCCTTTTGTTGTGTGTTTAGTAGTTTGGGCCGCACCTTCCGCTATTAGACATGAGTCACCATCATCTAGTTATACACTCGGCCCAACTTGCTAGTCTTAATCTACCCGGCCTAAGCTCACTAGTTTAAATCACGTATTCGGCTCTTATGTTTAGGAAGCCCAAGCAAGTGTTGCAACCAAACAAAAACCTAGTGGGTTTGGCCCAATCCAATCCGATCGTGAATGAAATTAGTCGCATTATATTAGCAAATAAACAAAACCCTAGTACCCTCACCTTCCCTTATTCGCGACGACAGCAGGAGACACACCCCCCCCCCCCCCGGCAAGGCATCAACTTTCGGTTAGTTTAATTACCCTACTCCTTGACTATTGTGTGATTGTCAGTTGTTTTGTATGATGATGTTTAGTGGTTATATTATATGATCGATGCAATCAAATGTGATTTTATGTGCAACTGTGTGATATGTGATTCATAATTAAACTGGATGTAACAGTGGCTTCACGGTTCAATAGAATTGGGGTTATATGGATGTAAAGGGTAAATAACTTTGAAGATAGAAATTGGCGGCATGTGGTATTAATCAAAGTTGTCAGTGTGCTAACTTATGTTGACATTAAGGATGAATTGATAGAACAGCCTTATTGGACGGTTTGCTGGGAACAAGGATCACGTGATTTTGTATGACTGACATCATGAAATTCCCATTGGACCAAACTTATCAAAAGGGGGTGGCGATTATTAGATGAACGGGTATAGGAAATTTATGTAACCTTGACTTATTAAGCCATAAGATCACCACGTGCAATCCTTGATGTTTTCAATTAATGGCCGACATAGATATAAATATATGTGTAGTAAATGGCGGCCCATGTGTGTCAGTTTGTAGTATGAATCAAATAAAAACATGTGCATGTTATTATAACTAGTATGGGCCCATGTAAATACCAACCGATTGAATTTTAAAAGCTCTTTGCAAAAGTTCACTCCACTTTAGTTATACAAATTAATGAGATCAATGAGAGTGGCAAATTATAACCAGAATAAATGTTGTGGGAACAGTGGTTTAGTATTTCAAGTTTTGAATGTGATTATCATTATCAGTGACCTTTGATCATACAATATCTGTTTGCAATGGTTAACGAGTTCATGTGAAATATGAATCGGTGATGTAAACGTGTATACAACTTGAATACCAGTTATGTGATAACGACGGATAACTAATGTACATGAGTAATTATTACGACTTGTCATATGTTTTGTGTTTCTGGTACACCACTGGATTGATGGAGTATGTAAGACTTGTGTGCTAAATGTGTAATATGAATAAGGAATTTGTGATTAAGTGTTACGAAACTGATTGGCTTGTTAACCATACTAGGACGCGATTGACCGACCTTGGCTGATTGCTATTTTTTTTAAGAGTCAAACCGAGCAAACCAAGGTGAGTTCATTGCATTTTCTCAAGCATGCGTCCCAGTGGTTTGGGACAACTGGTAAACATTGGACGGGAAACATTGGGTAAACAACTTAATCGGTTTTGATTATTGAACATGGGATCTAACATCGGATTGCCTGGAGGGCAATGGGGTAATTAGTTGATAGCGCTATTAGGTGGGAAACCTCACACCGGGCCGTAAGGACGGGCGTGAACTAATTATCTGGGTATGGCTATGGTTGTTAGAGGCACACTCCTCGGATACATATGGGCACTCTCCCTAGGGTATCTAACGAAGGCAACATAGCAATCGGTCGTTAAGGGGTACCCACTCCCCGGATACATATGGGCACATTCCCTAGGGTATCTAACCTGAGCAACATTGTAACGCAACATTAAATCGCATTAACATACATATGGTAACATAACTTGTTAACAAAACCTTGAACTCACCAGCGTAGTCTGACACACTTGGTTACATGCTTGTAGGTGATTATTGAAGGAACTTGGGAGCTTGCCGTCTGATGCTGCTGGAGTGGTTGTGGTCATGATAAACAATTACATTGATTTGGTTTCGATACATTTACACACTTATACATTTATGCTTCCGCGCAATGCTTTGGTTTTGGTTTAACTTTTCAAACGATACATTTCTTTCAATTGGGTATTTCAATACATTATAACTTGTGTTTGATATGATTGGTGGCTCTTTGTTGGATCGTTGCACCTCCAATAGGGACATGCCCTAGGTGGTTATTTGGGGGTGTGACAGTGAGTGTGATCACGATGGTTATGGTCCATAGTGACTATACCTACTGATTACCACGTTATCTAGGCTCAATGACGAGTCGTAGTTTCGGCCACAATGCACATTCTTGTGTGTTTTGTAACCAAACTACTCGTGAGCATCAAAGCCTTTTGTTTTGATGCCAAACCTGTTTTCTAAACTTAGTTAAGCACGTTCTAACATGCTTAGCTCGTCACTTTTAGTATAGTGCTTATATAGGGTCGTAAGGTAAGCGATCTAAACCATCGCTTATACTTTCGAACCCGACCCATTTGGTCGATCATTAGGATCCGACCAAACATATTAGGTTACCCTAGCTATAACCTTCCGAGGTTATACCTTATGATCACGATGTTAGGCGTTCCATACGCGTTCTACGCGAACGACGCGCTAAGGTAGCATAAGCTACCTAAACGGGTCGTGATGGGTCGTAAGCACTTAGGTTAGCTTTCATTTTAGGATGTAGGCTTTGTTAAACCATATTACACGAGTCTCCATACTCAATTGGTTTACGAACCCGCATACTATCCGATCCTCCGATCTAGGTCCGGTATATTAACATAGTTACCTATATTAGGTGCCGTTGATATCCGTGATCTCTAGCATTATCTGGTTATTATACAAGAACTTCAAAGCAATCTTAGGTGAGTACATAGAACCCCATCTTTTACTGTTTTCCAAACTGTTTTGGGGTGGAACACATGTGCCTACTTGTTACTTTCATGCTTTCCTGTTTTCACATCATATACTCGCTATGTTCTTTAGTACACTAATTAGTACATGATTTACATTACATTGTTTCGCTATGTATGTTTACTTAGCATACTTAGTACATTGATTTACATTACATCATTCTGCTACATATGTTTACTTGGCATATTAAGCACATTGTTTTACATTACCTTTTCTGCTATGTATGTTGACTGAGCATGCTAGAACATTGATTTACACGACTTTTATGCTATGTATCCCCATTGTGTGCGTACTTAGTACAATTATTTATCACATGCCTACATTTCGGTATTACATTTGGTTTGTTTAAATTATACAATGTACATTCATTAACACCGATCATGCCGCCCGTTAGTAGGTAATGGTACCATAGGACTTGACAACTCCCATTCCTGAAATCTCGGGTTTGTTTGGATTGGAAGGAATGACCGAATACGATGAACATAACACATATAGAACTTTAATTTGTTTAAAGGACTATCACTACAGTCACAAAGGCTTGAATGTATGCATTTGCAAAATACCACATAAATGTTTGTATCAGTATAGCATGCAATTGTTCCACAAAAACATAACTTTGATTTAAACCATGTTTTACTTCAATACCTGGTTTTTGTGCATTTCACATATGGTTTAGTTGATACCATACATGACACTTTTGGATACACATTACATGATTTACATTAAACATAAACATTTTGACATTGACATACATATTTGGTGGTTTACATCGAACATAGACATTTCGACATGGTTTACATAATAACACTTGACAATTGATTTACACATGAACAATATACATTGGTGGTTGGTTTGGGCAAATGGTTGGAGTAACGTGGCGTATGTAATATGATACAAACATGGTGGATACGCCGCTGGTACTTCCTATATATAAATGCTTGTATAATATTACATATCGTAGCGTTATCTAAGTCATTTCAGTTTAGACACATTACATTTTACACAAATAACATACTCTTCACAAGACATTATTTTTACAAACAACTTATCTTATTCAACTCATTTTACTTGGTTACTCGTTTAACCTTACACATATCTATACATATCATCTGATATTATCGTTTTTCAAATGGTTTACAAAGCAAGACAAATTACAAGGTTTATGACTGACTGTTATTAAACGTTTCTTTAAACTCAAGTCATGAATCCCACTTTCACAAAAACCTATGTATCTCACAGGCATTTTTATGCTGACGTACCTACTTTCACATGTGTTTTTAGGAGCTACCGTGTAGGATGACAATGGTGACACTTAAAAAAATAACGACAGACGTAGTTAATTATGTTATAAACTCTTTATTTCCTGTTTGAAGACAATGTAACACGTTTGTTGATAAAGAAAATGTAGCTTTAATTTCCATGGTTATGAAACAATTAATTCTGTCCCAACACTCCCCGGCGTTTTCCGCCGCGGTTGCATGTTATACGCGGCCGGGGTGTGACAGAAGAGTTGGTATCGGAGCCAATGGTTATAGGGAATTAGGTTGTTAGTAATGCTTTGACCTAGACTATAACTTTCTAGGACCCTAACACAAGTTATCTTGTGTTTAGATTTTAAAACATGCACTTCACCTATCCTTAGGTGATAATCACAACGAGAACTTCGGTTCTGAATCCGCTTTGAAAATTAACCATCTGTTCTAGGATGATTGATTACTAGGTTTTGAACCCTCTGTATTAAGGTTTTGAACCCCTCTGAATTTTCAAAAGTCTCGTCAAGGTTTTCGGGTTTTAATAGTGTGAACACATGCGAACTGGATGAGTGAATGCCTGTACCCTGAGTTTTCTGTCTAAGGCTAGAGTGTTCGTACAAATCCACATAATCGGACCAGTCACTCTTACCTGGGAACTCTTGGGGTGAGTATTCACTTATAGGCGAACATGTCTTCACGATACATTATTTTTGACCCATTTACTTTGATTAGACATTCGTGTCGCTTGTTTCCTTTGCCATTGAAGTTTCTCCAGCATTTGAAAAGCAGGACATCAAATCGTGAATGAAAAAGAAAAAGCGTAAGGAAATGCCAGGGCCGACTTATTTCTGGGGCATCAACTTTCGTTTTTGCTTAGTGAAAGTCGCCAAAAAGTGGCGGAATGCTCCGAACGAATTCTGCTTTCATTTCCCACGTCGAGGCGGGGGTGCCATTAAGGCAATGAAATCGTTTTTATCATGAAAACGCCAGCTGTTACCATAGTAGCTGCATGAATCAAAGCGGATACTGGAGTGGGACCCTCTCAATTGAAACTTTTTACGCCTCAAAAAAGGGCTAGGAGTTCAGTCGGGAAGATCAGGGCAGATTGGCAATCTCTTCCTCTTTCGATTGGCAAAGAAGCAGGGAATATCTCAGACTCCTTCTTCTATGAAAAGTGGCCCGCTGAATTAGGCGGGAAGGTTTGGCACCTCGATGTCGGCTCTTCGCCACCCCGTGAGACGAAAACCAAAATAAGAATGAGGAAGAAAAAGATATAGCAGATTCCGCAGCTGCCACTGTTGGAAAGCTTCTCTTCTTTAATGAATGGGACTGACTCGACCAGAATCGGAAGTATCACCATGCAACGGTAACCCTATCTTCCGCTACTGGTGGACTGTTGCGCTTTTTTCTTGTTTTCTTACTTTGCATAACCAACATCTTTGCTTTTGTTGCTTCTGTTTCATCTCATTCTCTTCATCCAATCATCTCACTCGTTTCCTTTCATGTTGTCCTCTTTTAGAATGCCTCGTCGACGCGAACACCAGATAGCGACTGCTGAACTGGCAGAAATCATTGCGCAGCAGATGGCTGCTCAATTCCCGAATCTCTTTGCTCAATGGAACCAAGCCACAACAACAACAATGGTACATGCAAATTCAAGGATTTTAACTCGGCTAAACCACTCAAGTTTAGTGGTTCTGAGGGAGCAACTTGGCTTCTTCAGTGGTTCGAGAGCATCGAGAATACTTTCCGTCACGTGCAGTGTCCTGACAATCGCAAGGTCGAGTTTTCTTCGAGTGTCTTTCAGAAGAGGGCTCTTACGTGGTGGAACGGGGTTATGAGAGATCAAGGTGCAGAAGTTGCTCTAGCTCAGACATGGTAGAACTTAGAGCTCTTATGATGAGGGAGTTTTGTCCTCGTCATGAGCAACGAGCGTTGGAGAAAGAGTTTGATGATTTGAAACAAGATAGTGGTGAGCACAGGGCATATACTGATAGGTTTGAGGAGTTAAGTCTACTTTGCCCGACTATGGTCGCCCCACTCGACAAGGCTATCGAAAGGTACATCGACGGTCTACCTGACTCGGTACAAGACATCCTTACTGGTAGCAACCCTACCACACTCCGTCAGGCGATCGAGTTATCAGCAACATTGACTGAGTCGCAGATTCGGAAGAATAAATTACACTGGAAGGGTGACAAGGGCAAGAAACAGTCGACTAACAAGGAAGATAGCAAGAAAGGTCAAAACAAGAAGGGAAAGGACTATGGTTCCTCAAGGGGGTCAAGGAAGCGTAAGGCTTCCCAAAATTTTGTTGTCACTGCCCAGGTTAACCAGGCAGCTCCCAACCAACCCGCACAGCCTCCAGCCAAGAAGCCTTATCTTGGCAATGCACCTTTGTGCAACAGGTGTAACGGCCATCACCCACCATAGGTTCAGTGTCGTCAATGCACTAACTGTGGAAGAAATGGTCATCTTGCTGCCACCTGCCGCATTCCTGCTAACCATAACCAAGCTCAGCCTCTTGCTCAACAACAAGGTCAAGCTGCACGACCTGATTTTCCTCCTGGATCATGCTACAATTGTGGGGATCTGACCCACTATAGAAACCGGTACCCAAGGCTAGCCAACCAGAATGCAAACCAGAATCAGGCTCAGGCTCGAGGTCGGGTCTTCAACATGAATGCACAAGAGGCACAAGCAGATGATAATGTGGTGAACGGTACGTTCTTTATTAATAATCAGCCAGCATCTGTTCTTTTTGGTTCGGGTGCCGATAAGAGTTTTGTGTCATTATCTTTCGAGCCAATGCTTCGAGTGTCTAGAACGAAACTAGGTAAACCATTGACAGTAGAAGTTGCTAATGGTGAACCCATCATTCTTGAATCTGTTCTTCACAACTGCTAGTTGAACCTTAACGACCATCTTTTTCCTATTGACCTCACGCCTATGCAACTTCGAAGCTTCGACATTATTGTAGGGATGGATTGGTTAGCCAAGTATCGTGCAGAGATAGTTTGTTTTGAGAAGATTGTTCGTGTGCCGCTGTCGACAGGCGAGATCCTAAAGGTTCGTGGTGAGAAGCTTGCCGGTGGTCTAAAACTCATGTCTTGTTTTAAAGCTCGGAAGTATCTACGGAAGAACTATGTGGCCTTTTTAGCACATGTTACAGTAGATAAAGGCAAGGGTAAGTCTATTTCAGATATTCCTGTCGTTCGGGATTATTCTGAAGTTTTTCCTGAAGAGTTACCTGGACTACCTCCAGCACGCCAAGTCGAGTTCCGTATTGATCTCGTACCTGGTGCAAATCCCATTGCTAGAGCTCCATACCGCCTTGCACCGTCCGAGATGCAAGAGTTGTCTAAACAGCTGCAGGAACTTTCTGACAAAGGTTTCATCCGTCCTAGCTTTTCACCTTGGGGTGCTCCCGTTCTCTTTGTAAAGAAGAAGGATGGATCTTTTAGGATGTGTATCGATTATCGTGAGCTCAACAAGCTTACCATCAAGAATCGATATCCCCTACCTCGCATTGATGATCTCTTTGATCAATTACAAGGCGCTTCTTATTTTTCAAAGATTGATCTTCGATCTGGATATCATCAGCTCCGTGTGCGTGAAGAAGATATTCCAAAGACAGCGTTCCGTACTCGATATGGGCATTATGAGTTCACAGTCATGCCATTCGGTTTGACTAATGCTCCTGCTGTTTTCATGGACTTAATTAATAGGGTTTGTAAACCTTATTTGGATCAGTTCGTCATTGTTTTTATTGACGACATCTTGATATACTCTAAGACGCGAGCTGATCATGAACAACATCTCCGTCTTACTTTGGAACTCCTAAAAAAAGTGCAACTTTTCGCCAAATTCTCCAAGTGTGAATTCTGGCTTAAAGAGGTTCAATTCTTAGGACATATTGTCAACGAACAAGGTATTCATGTAGATCCCTCCAAGATCAGTGCGATTAGGGATTGGGATACACGTACTACTCCTACTGAAGTTCGTTCTTTTCTTGGTCTAGCGGGTTATTATCGCCGCTTCATTGAAAACTTCTCAAAGATTGCAGTTCCTCTAACTGCTCTAACTCAGAAGAACAAACCCTTTGATTGGGGATTCAAACTGTCACACCCCGACCACGTTAAAACAACAAACCGTGGCGGAAACGTCGGGGAGTGTTGTAACAGAATCATTGTTTCAAAACACACAGAAATTTGAAGTTTTGTTTTATTAAACATTAAACGTTTACATCGTCTTGAAATCTAACAAACAAGTTAAACATAGTCTATCATTGTTTATTAAGTCACTAAGGCCTCGTCCAATCCTATATGAGTGTGCATTCTAGCAATCGACATCAATCAACAATACCTGAAACATATGTGAAAACAAAGTCAGCAAAGAAATGCTGGCGAGTATATAGGTTATATGAGAGTGTTGGATTCATGGCTAGTTTATATGTTGCAGTACCTTGTTAGACTACAAGAGTCAAAATACAAACCTTGTTTTGAAAAGTGTATTGCAACATAAATAACCAACTCAAATCAAATTGGTTATAGTTTGTTATAAAATCTCGTAGCCATGATTCTTAACCCAAAACATTTGTTTTATCAAATCAAATTGTAAAACGTCTCGTAAAAACTTGTTAATAAAACTCGTATGGTTTATATCATTTCAAAAAAACCTCGTTGTGTGACATCGTTTTAAAATCGTTTCCCCAGTGAACTAAATAATGACACAAAATGTAGTATGATAAGAGAATTTATATATAAGATGTACCAGCGGCGTATCTACCATGCTTTTATCATGCTACACCTGTCCCATGATTTAATCACATCCCAAAACCAATCATTTAACCAAATCGTTTATCTCGTTTAATTTGTTTCAAATCGTGTAATTCATCCCAAAATCGTTTAACTCGTTTTAATAGTGAAAATACTTTTGGTCGCCTCGCTAATAACATTCAAACCTTCGTGACTCGCTTATCTCTCATTAACAAACCACAAAAGGGTAAGTTAACAATCTCGCATTAACTAACCACCAAAGGGTAAGTTAACAATAATCAGGTTCGGTCGCTACCCACCTAACCCACACATAACCATGGGTTCAGTCTGATAACGGGATTTGTCAGATCCAATGGTACCATAGCCAAAATTAATGAATGTTATTCGTTATGTAATTACAACCAACAAGTCTTGTTCACCTTATCAAAATCGTTATTAATTTAATATAAACCATTGTTTAAACATCGAAATCATTTAACACATATGGATCACCCCAAAACAATCGAAAATAGTAAAATAGGGGAACTATGTACTCGCCTGAGAATGCTTAGCAGTCTTTGAATAACAACCAAGCAAAGCTAGAGGGAGCACAGGATCAATCGACAACCTAATAACTATATAAATAAACCGGACCTAAGTCTGAGGATCGAATAGGATGAGGTCTTGTAAACCAAATGAGTTAGTGGAACTCATATGACATGGTTTAACAATGCCTACATACTAAACTGAAACCTAACCTAAGTGCTTTCGACCCGTTACGACCCACTAAGGTAGCTTACGCTACTTTAACGTGGCGTGCGCGCAAACGCGCGTTCGAGACGTCTAACTAGTCCAATGACAAGTATTATATGCCTAAACATGTTTAAATAAGTTACTTAATCAGTTTAGGTTACAAAAGTTAGGTTACATATGCTTAGAGTCCAATTATGCATGAAAAGGGCATTTTGGTAAATTTACCTAAGGCATATAATCTACCTATCATATAACTACTTAAACTCGGTGACCATAAGGTATAACCTCGGAAGGTTATTCCCTATACAACTGTGGTCACTAAACATGCTTGGTCGGATCCTAAAGATCGACCAAACGGGTCGAGTTCGAAAGTCTAAGCGGTGGTTTAGACCGCTTGACTTACGACTCTAAACAAGCACTAAACTAAAAGTGACGAGCTAAGCGTGTTAAAACATGCTTAACTAAGTTAGAAAACAGGTTTCGATATCAAAACAAAGTGTTTTGATACCTAAAGTAGTTTGGTTGCAAAATACGCTTAAATGCGCATTTTGACCGAAACTACAACTCGTCACTACGCCTAGTCAACGTGGTAATCAGTGGGTATAGTCACTAAGGACTATAACCAACGTGATTACGCTCACGTTGCGAAGTTCAAACGAACTTCTCGTTGACCAACTCGTGGTCAAAGCTGAAAGTCAAACGATATTTGACTTTCAAACTAGGAAAGAAATAAAAAGAATGAAAGAATACTCACAATGGGTCCTTGCTATCTTTTCTACAAGAAAACCAAGTTCCCAAGAAGTTTAGAAAGCTCCAAACACTTTGGGGAGCTCTCCAAATTAGATGAAGAAGAAGAGAAGAATGAATGAGCAAGAAATGAGTTGAATGGCCTTCCTATTTATAGGAATCAAGAGCCATCAAGATCATTTTGTGTGGTGATCAAGCAAGAATCTTGGCCCTACAATTGTTAAGAACTGATTGGGAGCCTTGGTGATCACACAAACTTGCCCATCACAAAAAGAAGTTACCATAACAGCCCCTAAAGAATCAAACAGTAGCCAATTTCAAGTTTCTGGTCGCTGGGCCTGCTTTACGGACCGCAAAGGGTCCCTTATGGTCCGTAAGGACCATGCTGCAGATCATCAACTTTCAGAAATTGACAGATTTGGCCCCTGAGCTTGTTTTGACGTGTTTTGGCACTTCTAACACCCGTCAAGCCCATTTTTAAGCTCCATAATGAAGTTAAAGTATGGGGAACATGAAACATGCTCAAAAATATGCCGGATGTTGGTTCGTTTGGCCGTACGGTTGTGTTGTTCGGTTAATTACGACGGAAGTAGTAACGAACGCAAAAACGATCCAAATTGCGAAACGAATGAAATTTTATCATGCCAATCACTAAAATATAATATTTTAATGATTACATAAATTTTTGGAAGTCCAGATATATTCAGAACGTAAGATATGCGTGAAAATGCAAACTTGTGCACTTTTTGACGCTTTTAGTCTCTGAATGACCTATAAGTTTACTTATGCGCACCAAACACCTCAAAGCCTATTTCTAAGCTACGTAAAGTATATTTAGGGCATTTAACTTATGATCAAGTTCCGGAATGTTCGTTACAGTACAAATCGGCATACTTTCGTAGTTTGTCGAAATTAGTCCATGTAAGCAAATAAACTTGATTTCGACACACCAAACCTTCCAAAACTTATTTCTAAGTTATATAAAAGTTATTAAAGGTATGTTAATCCTATACCACTGTTCCGGAGTGTTTGTCGCGTCAAACTGATTACGTTTACGCATCATTTCGCGTATAACTTTCTAGAAAGCGATTTAGAGCTTGAAATCGAATGAGAATTGATATGTGCAAATGATACACATATTTATACAAATCCCAAGTATGAAATACAATATTTCATTGATTTGGTTTTTGTTTGATGGCCGTGGAGGCACAGATGTCACAGTCTCCCCTACTTCAGGAAATTTCGTCCCGAAATTTTAACTAGAGGAAATTTGTGAGAACGATTGAGCATCACGATTAGATATGATGTCCAAAGGAACACCATGTCGAGATACAATCTTATCAACATAAATCTTTGCAAGATTATCAGCAGATAGATCTTCGCGAGTCGGAATAAAATGAGTTGTCTTCGTTAATCGATCGATAACAACTCATATAGCATCGTGACCTTTAGATGTACGCGGTAATTTAGTGATGAGATACATAGCAACGTTCTCCCACTTCCAAACCGGTATCTCTGGTTGTACAAGCAAACCAGAAGGTCGTTGATGTTCAGCCTTGACTTTGAGACAAGTTAGGCATTTCGAAACATAAAGTCGAAAAGATAAGACAGCACTTGTTAGGGTTCTGAACTTCTAGTAACTTTAATAACATTATGCTTACAACATAAGAGGGACACTTATATACAAGTATATGAAGTGTCATTGGTGCGTCCACCGTACCTCCATTACATTGTTCACATTCCGTTATTGTTGTCACTATCGGTTCTTACACATGATAAATCTTACTGTGGTTTTTGTGCACTGAATTTCATAATTATGTATGCATCCATAATTACACAATTCCTTGCATAGTCCACATAATGCATTCTATAATGTCTAGGGGAAAACCCGATAAACAAACCTGTGTCGACTGTGACTAGACCACCATAGAGTCCTCTAGATCAATTAATGATCTTTTAAAACAGACCCCCAAGGAGTCTTTCCAACTATATCATCACATGTCATTCCTAACCAAATTTGAATCAATCTTTTTACTAGACCACCCAAAGGGTCTCTTTTTCGAATTAAGGAATGGTACTATAAAATCCAAGGGTTTTAACTACCACGTAGAAGCCCATCAAGGATTTAAGGTAGTACCTTTGGATATCCTACTATGAATCCCTCATATGAAGATATGGAAGGTTCTACGAGGATCTGGATAACAAATAACTCGGATTACATAAAAACATAAAAGAAACACATAATCACATAATCGTTTAACTTGACCTTTAATTTGTTATCCTTGGACACGGGTATTTAAAGCATACCAGGAATCCAATCCGTGGATTTTATTTGACACTTTAAACATATCAAAATCTAATTATGAAGATAGGAAGATCTTAATAGGAATTCGGTTTGTCCTTATTGAATTGTAATGTACGTATTTAGGCGTACAAAGAATCCAATCAAGGTTTCCGATTTGAGCGATAATCATCCACATGGATCTAATTGTGAAGATAAAAAGACCCTATATGGATTTCAGAATTCGAATAGCTGGGGATGCTTCAAAACCCTTGCACTAGACGTGCTTAAGTCGACACACGAGGTAGAATCCTCATGAAGTTGAGGTGTCAGCTATGCCAAGGCGACATAGGAAGCAGAATTTGGAGGTTGGGTATAAGATCGAAAAAGTAACACCCTTAGTTATCTAACCAAGGATTTAAAATGATTACTCAAAATGTCACTAGTATTCGGTACTTCGTTTCTTGAAACGAGTACTTAGAATTTTTTTGAGGAAATCATGAGCGATCACATGAATGGAAGAACTACAAGATTAGTTTGTAAAGAACATAGTTCTTTGGTGTAGGTATTATAGGGGTATGACATACACACATGTACCTACACTTGTACATCAGAATTGTGAACAACGATTTATTTATAAACCAAACAGGTTGTTTCAGAGTTCAACATAAGAAACAAAAGCATAAGTTTCCAATTATTTCAAGCAGCAGCTTCTTCTAATCAGCCCAATGCTCATCCGTGGGTCAGATTTGCATTGACAAACTTTGGGTATTCGTCCCTGAAATGACTCGTCTCGTCATAGAAGTACCTTGTTAGACTACAAGAGTCAAAATGCAAACCTTGTTTTGAAAAGTGTATTGCAACATAAATAACCAACTCAAATCAAATTGGTTATAGTTTGTTATAAAATCTCGTAGCCATGATTCTTAACCCAAAACATTTGTTTTATCAAATCAAATTGTAAAACATCTCGTAAAAACTTGTTAATAAAACTCGTATGGTTTATACCATTTCAAAAAAACCTCGTTGTGTGACATCATTTTAAAATCGTTTCCCCAGTGAACTAAATAATGACACAAAATGTAGTATGATAAGAGCATTTATATATAAGATGTACCAGCGGCGTATCTACCATGCTTTTATCATGCTACACCTGTCCCATGATTTAATCACATCCCAAAACCAATTGTTTAACCAAATCGTTAATCTCGTTGAATTTGTTTCAAATCGTGTAATTCATCCCAAAATCGTTTAACTCGTTTTAATAGTGAAAATACATTTGCTCGCCTCGCTAATAACATTCAAACCTTCGTGACTCGCCTATCTCGCATTAACAAACCACCAAAGGGTAAGTTATCAATCTCGCATTAACTAACCACCAAAGGGTAAGTTAACAATCATCAGGTTCGGTCGCTACCCACCTAACCCACACATAACGATGGGTGCAGTCTGATAACAGGATTTCTCAGATCCTATGGTACCATAACCTAATACTGGTCGGTTTGGCCAAAATTAATGAATGTTATTCGTTATGTAATTACAACCAACAAGTCTTGTTCACCTTAACAAAATCGTTATTAATTTAATATAAACCATTGTTTAAACATCGAAATCATTTAACACATATGGATCACCCCAAAACAATCGAAAACAGTAAAATAGGGGAACTATGTACTCGCCTGAGAATGCTTAGCGGTCTTTGAATAACAACCAAGCAAAGCTAGAGGGAGCACGGGATCAATCGGCAACCTAATAACTATATAAATAAACCGGACCTAAGTCGGAGGATCGGATAGGATGAGGTCTTGTAAACCAAATGAGTTAGTGGAACTCATATGACATGGTTTAACAATGCCTACATACTAAACTGAAACCTAACCTAAGTGCTTTCGACCCGTTACGACCCATTAAGGTAGCTTACGCTACTTTAACGCGTCGTGCGCGCAAACACGCGTTCGAGACGTCTAACTAGTCCTATGACAAGTATTATATGCCTAAACATGTTTAAATAAGTTGCATAATCAGTTTAGGTGACAAAAGTAAGGTTACATATGCTTAGAGTCCAATTATGCATGAAAAGGGCATTTTGGTAAATTTACCTAAGGCATATAAACTACCTATCATACAACTACTTAAACTCGGTGACCATAAGGTATAAACTCAGAAGGTTATTCCCTATACAACTATGGTCACTAAACATGCTTGGTCGGATCCTAAAGACCGACCAAACGGGTCGAGTTCGAAAGTCTAAGCGGTGGTTTAGACCGCTTGACTTACGACTCTAAACAAGCACTAAACTAAAAGTGACGAGCTAAGCATGTTAAAACATGCTTAACTAAGTTAGAAAACAGGTTTCGATATCAAAACAAAGTGTTTTGATACCTAAAGTAGTTTGGTTGCAAAATACGCTTAAATGCGCATTTCGACCGAAACTACGACTCGTCACTACGCCTAGTCAACGTGGTAATCAGTGGGTATAGTCACTAAGGACTATAACCAACGTGATTACGCTCACGTTGCGAAGTTCAAACGAACTTCTCGTTGACCAACTCGTGGTCAAAGCTGAAAGTCAAACTATATTTGACTTTCAAACTAGGAAAGAAATAAACAGAATGAAAGAATACTCACAATGGGTCCTTGCTATCTTTTCTACAAGAAAACCAAGTTCCCAAGAATATTAGAAAGCTCCAAACACTTTGGGGAGCTCTCCAAATCAGATGAAGAAGAAGAGAAGAATGAATGAGCAAGAAATG
Organism: Helianthus annuus; assembly: GCF_002127325.2. NCBI lineage: Eukaryota > Viridiplantae > Streptophyta > Magnoliopsida > Asterales > Asteraceae > Helianthus > Helianthus annuus. The sequence goes on along the minus strand of NC_035442.2, from coordinate 3,776,318 downwards.
AGTTGAATGGCCTTGCTATTTATAGGAATCAAGAGCCATCAAGATCATTTTGTGTGGTGATCAAGCAAGAATCTTGGCCCTACAATTGTTAAGAACTGATTGGGAGCCGTGGTGATCACACAAACTTGCCCATCACACAAAGAAGTTACCATAACAGCCCCTAAAGAATCAAACAGCGGCCAATTTAAAGTTTCTGGTCGCTGGGCCTGCTTTACGGACCGCAAAGGGTCCCTTACGATCCGTAAGGACCATGCTGCAGATCAGCAACTTTTAGAAATTGACAGATTTGGCCCCTGAGCTTGTTTCGACGTGTTTTGGCACTTCTAACACCCGTCAAGCCCATTTTTAAGCTCCATAATGAAGTTAAAGTATGGGGAACATGAAACATGCTCAAAAATATGCCGGATGTTGGTTCGTTTGGCCGTACGGTTGCGTTGTTCGGTTAATTACAACGGAAGTCGTAACGAACGCAAAAACGATCCAAATTGCGAAACGAATGAAATTTTATCATGCCAATCACTAAAATATAATATTTTAATGATTACATAAATTTTTGGAAGTCCGGATTTATTCAGAACGTAAGATATGCGTGAAAATGCAAACTTGTGTACTTTTTGACGCTTTTAGTCTCTGAATGACCAATAAGTTTACTTTTTGCACACCAAACACCTCAAATCCTATTTCTAAGCTATGTAAAGGATATTTAGGGCATATTTAACTTATGATCAAGTTCCTGAATGTTCGTTACAGTACAAATCGGCATACTTTCGTAGTTTGTCGAAATTAGTCCCTGTAAGAGAATAAACTTGATTTCGACACACCAAACCTTCCAAAACTTATTTCTAAGTTATATAAAGGTTATTTAAGGTATGTTAAGCCCATATCACTGTTCCGGATTGTTTGTCGCGTTAAACTGATTACGTTTACGCATCAGTTCGCGTATAACTTTCCAGAAAGCGATTTAGAGCTTGAAATCGAACGAGAATTGATATGTGCAAATGATACACATATTTATACAAATCCCAAGTATGAAATACAATATTTCATTGATTTGGTTTTTGTTTGATGGCCATGAAGGCACAGATGTCACACTAACAAGAGGAAGCGTTTCTGACTTTAAAAGAAAAGCTTTGCGACGCACCTATCCTAACATTGCCTGAGGGTAATGACGATTTCATCGTTTATTGCGATGCATCTAAATTGGGCCTTGGCTGCGTCCTAATGCAAAGAAACAAAGTCATAGCATACGCATCAAGATAGTTGAAGATACATGAGAAGAACTACACCACTCATGATCTTGAGTTGGGCGAAGTTGTCTTCGCTCTTAAGATTTGGAGACACTACTTGTACGGTACAAAATGTGTTGTTTTCACAGACCACAAAAGTCTTCAGCATATCTTCAATCAGAAAGAGCTCAACATGAGGCAACGACGTTGGGTAGAACTTCTAAACGACTATGACTGCGAAATTCGCTACCATCCTGGTAAGGCGAATGCCGTGGCCGATGCTTTGAGTCGCAAGGAACGTACTAAGCTTCATTGTGTTCGTGTCCAATCTGTTATTCAAGCCCAATCCGATATCCAAGCACGCATTTCTCAGGCTCAACAATCTTGTGTTTCACAAGGTTTGATGGATAAGGAATTTCCTTATCACATAACACCTGCTCTTGAACTGAAGGACAATGGATCATATTATTTCATGGACCGTTTGTGGGTCCCAAGCCAAGATAATCTTCGTACCCTGCTTATGGATGAAGCCCATAAGTATCGTTATTCTATTCATCCGGGCTCAGATAAGATGTATAAGGATCTTCGTATTCAGTATTGGTGGCCTGGTATGAAGAAAGACATTGCCTTATACGTATCAAAATGCCTTACTTGTCTTAAGGTTAAGGCTGAACATCAGCGTCCTTCTGGTTTACTGGAACAGCCGGAGATCCCAGTTTGGAAATGGGAAAACATTACTATGGATCTCATTACTAAACTCCCGCCCACAAAGAAAGGTCACGATGCCATCTGGGTAGTCGTTGATCGTCTTACCAAGTCAGCGCATTTCTTGCCAATCCGTGAGGATTATTCGGCTGACAAACTTGCTCGAATCTACGTGGATGAAATTGTAGCTCGACATGGTGTTCCCTGAACATCATTTCTGACAGAGATGCTCGTTTTACTTCTCATTTTTGGAGAACCATGCAATCTGCTATGGGGTCCCAACTTAATATGAGCACAGCCTATCATCCGCAAACGGATGGTCAATCTGAAAGAACAATCCAGACACTGGAGGATATGCTTAGAGCTTGTGTGATCGATTTTGGTGGTAGTTGGGATTCACATCTTCCATTGATTGAATTCTCCTACAACAACATTTATCACTCTAGCATCAACATGGCTCCTTTCGAGGCTCTCTATGGTCGAAAATGTCGTTCACCAGTCTGCTGGAATGAGATCGGCGAGGCTCAACTTACTGGACCTTCCATCATTTTAGAAACAACAGCTAAGGTTAAGAAAGTTCGTGATAACCTTCAGACAGCTAGAAGCCGTCAAAAGAGTTACGCGGACCTAAAACGCAAGCCCTTGGATTTTCAAGTCGGTGATCGTGTATTACTTGAGGTCTCACCTTGGAATGGTGTGATCAGATTCGGAAAGAAAGGAAAACTTGCACCTAGATACGTTGGACCATTCAAGATCGTCAAAAGAATAGGTAAGGTAGCCTACAGACTTGAGTTACCTCCTGAACTTGGAAATGTTCATCCAACCTTTCACGTGTCCAATCTCAAGAGGTGTTTAGCTGATGAAAACCTCCACATACCGCTTGACGAAATTCGTGTTGATGAAACACTGAAATTTGTTGAGAAACCGATAGAAATCATGGAACGTGAAGTCAAGTGGCTCAAACGCAAGCGCATTCCTTTGGTCAAGGTTCGCTGGGAATCTAAACGTGGACCCGAGTTTACTTGGGAACGCGAAGATCAAATGAAGGCGAAATATCCGCATCTTTTTCCATGAGTTTCCTCTAAATAAATTTCGGGACGAAATTTCCACAAGTAGGAGAGACTGTAACATTTGTGCTCGATATCATTATGAACAGTTCAATTATCAATAAAATAATGTTATTTGATCCCAATGTTTGTTTGGTTGTGTTTTACATTTTTTGTGTTTTGGCTTTTGTTCAATTTCAAACTCTACATCGCTTTCTGGAGAATTATTTGATCCCAATGTTTGTTTGGTTGTGTTTTACATTTTTTGTGTTGTGTTTTACTTCAATACCTTGTTTTTGTGCATTTCACATATGGTTTAGTTGATACCATACATGACACTTTTGGATACACATTACATGATTTACATTAAACATAAACATTTTGACATTGACATACATATTTGGTGGTTTACATCGAACATAGACAATTCGACATGGTTTACACAATAACACTTGACAATTGATTTACACATGAACAATATACATTGGTGGTTGGTTTGGGCAAATGGTTGGAGTAGTGTGGCGTATGTAATATGATACAAACATGGTGGATACGCCGCTGGTACTTCCTATATATAAATGCTTGTATAATATTACATATCGTAGCGTTATCTAAGTCACTTCAGTTTAGACACATTACATTTTACACAAATAACATACTCTTCACAAGAAATTATTTTTACAAGCAACTTATCTTATTCAACTCATTTTACTTGGTTACTCGTTTAACCTTACACTTATCTATACATATCATCTGATATTATCTTTTTTCAAATGGTTTACAAAGCAAGACAAATTACAAGGTTCATGACTGACTGTTATTAAACGTTTCTTTAAACTCAAGTCATGAATCCCACTTTCACAAAAACCTATGTATCTCACAGGCATTTTTATGCTGACGTACCTACTTTCACATGTGTTTTCAGGAGCTACCGTGTAGGATGACAATGGTGACACTAGGGCGGACCTGTGCCTTAGAGACTAAAAAAATAAAGATAGACTTAGTTAATTATGTTATAAACTCTTTATTTCCTGTTTGAAGACAATGTAACACGTTTGTTGATAAATAAAATGTAGCTTTAATTTCCATGGTTATGAAACAATTAATTCTGTCCCAACACTCCCCGGCGTTTTCCGCCGCGGTTGCATGTTATACGCGGCCGGGGTGTGACATTATTCTTTCGGGGAGTGCATATAGTTGTTTAGAGATCATATGCACATACATATAATAGGTACCAACCAATCAAGTAATAGTATAGTCATAGTATAACCAAGCAACTTAGTTTTTATATTTATAGCAAGTAGGCACGTAGCATTATAATTATAGCACACACATATAGGTCAATAACGCGCTTAACGAAGACATAGCGACTGAGCTTTTGTTGGTCATTGGTCATGAAGTATCGTCACATGGTTAATGATGATTGGCTTCTCATTATTTCCCGGCCACAATTGTGTTGTCTTCCGAACTGTATCATATCAACAGGGACACAGGGTCACCCTACCCTTGTCCATTAAATATGTTAGAGTATCAAAATTACGTAGTCAGATGTGGTCTTCAAAAGTCTCCATAATCTCCGCTTATCATTAATGTCCTACCCAGGTGTAATGCAATCTGCATAATCCAGAAACCAACTACACTGGTGACTAAGGTGGAGAAAAGTAAACTGTCGACAAGCGGGAATTCCTCCTCGAGCTTTTATATACGTCAAAGTAAGTAACTGATCTGCTGCTCGGCAGTAAAGAAACGAGCATCAAAACCTGGGAAAGGTATAATAGCAACAGGTGAGAGCGCAAAGGAATCCTGATAAAAGTGTAGTGGTATAGACAGGGTGGAGGACGTGGTGTAGCACAAGCTCCAAAACTCTGTGAACTATATCCTCAAACTGTAGCTAACGTTACAGGTGTACTTGTGCCGTGTGTAGTGTCCACAAAGTGAGGTATGGTAAGGGTCTAAGATCAACATAGTGTATTATAGGAACCATTGAAATGGCTCATTCAGCCGGTAGAGTTGAAAGTAGCGAATGGTGCGGCCTGCGAGGTCATGGTAAATGCTGCTGTGACAAAAGGAATCGTTACGCGGGTGCTAACCTGGAGTACCTTCCCGGGGTGCGGTTATGTTTTGAAAGGAAGCGATAGGCACGTTGGCGTAATGGACGTCTGTCTTAACAAGAGCAACATCAGCGGGCGAAGGTGAAGCAGGAATGTTTCAACGAAAGGAAAATCAATAGGTGCAGGTACTGGGTCGGGTATAAGGGGTGCATTGCCTGGTAAATCAAAAGAAATATGGTCATGATCAAGTAAGGGTGCAAGATCAGCAGGTACAATATTAGGCTGACCCCAAAAAAATAGAAGTTGTCTCAAAAGCAGGTTCGGGGTCGTGTAACGGTGTGGTGCCTCGAGCAGGTGATAGTTGCAGCAGTTATAATGGCGTTGTCATCTGCATCAGTAGTAGGAAACTCTAATCTGGCTTTCTGTAAGGCCGCGGATGTCACAGGCTTAAAGGAGTCTGGAATCGAATGTATGCTAGAATCAGAGGATAGCTCGTTAACAGGGGTCTCAAAAAGTGAACTTAGTAACAATTGTGCTCGTCAAACTTTCCATCATCATAGGTGTTATCAGAAGGGTCATCAATAATATGCCAATGTCATCATCAATTATTCGTTGAGTAGCCAACCTTTGGAAGGAATGTCCACAGGAGGCGCATTGTTGAGGTTTGGAGTCAAGAGGTGCTCTCCACCGAAGTGTCCAAATGGTAAGGCGGTCGTGGACCGAATCAAGAATGACAGGAAGATTCTCGTCAAGGAAACCATTAGCAAGCGTAACTCTTCACCAAAGTATGGCAGCGCAGACGGTTAGAAGTCGTCCTCGTCCTTGGTCAGCGTGTCAGGGTTGCTCTCAGGGTCTGTCGTAAATATCTATGGCGCAGGTACAGTCTCATCATCTGTGGTGGTGGTCGTAGGGTCATCATTATCTGACAATTCCTTCCCTGAGGAAGGTGACGTGTGTGCCGGTACATAGTAGTCATAGCACGTATATCCATAATAAGCGTTAGAAATCAGCGTATGCAAATAAGAGTAATTTATCACGTAGTCATGTATTCACATTATCTTCCTAGTCTCTCAGACAAATATCCCAGTCTCTCAGACTAAACCACCCAGTCTCTCCGACTAACACATCCCGTCTCTCAGACTAAACCTCCCTAGTCTCTAAAACTGAACTCCCTAGTCTCTAAGACTAACTCCCTAGCCTCTAAGACCAAACCTTCCCAGTCCCTAAGACTAATTCCCCTGGTCTCTAAGACCAACTCCCAATCTCTAAGACTAATTCCCTAGTCTCTAAGACCGACTCCGTGGTCTCTAAGACCAACTCCCAGTCTCTAAGACTAAATCCCTGGTCTCCAAGACCGACTCCCTGGACTCTAAGACCAACTCCTAGTCTCTAAGACTAAATCCCTGGTCTCCAAGACCAACCTCCCAGTCTCTAAGACTAAATAAACCTTCCCAATCTCTAAGATTGGCCCTCCCCAGCCTCTAAGGCTGAACTCCCTCAGTCTCTAAGACTGAACCTCCCTCAGCCTCTAAAGCTGAACTCCAACAGTCTCTAAGACTGAACCACGAATTTTGAAAAGTGCATTTGTGCCTTTTGTTTGTAAAAATGTTTTGTTTTGTTTGTAAAAATGTTTTGTACCGTGGATCTGGACGTTTAGTGTATGCAATGTAAAAATGTTTGGAAATATTTTCTTGAGAGCCCTGATGATCATAGTCTAGACTCGAGAAAGAATCCTAGTTCGCTATGATCGAGGCTCTGATACCAAGCTGTCACACCCTGACTTTTGCGGAAGCGTGGATTTATTTGGTGTGACTTCTTAATACCACAGCAATCAATCATAACAATGCTATATGATAAAAACAAGAGATGTTCATCCATTAATAAGGTTTAGAAATAGCAATACAACATCATTTTTAAAATGTCGACTCATAAAACAAGATACAACCATAACATAATTTAAAACGTGTTCATATGACACAATAAAAGACTTGAATAAAAACACGGTGTAAGGACATGTAACCCGTCCAGGTAAGGGTTACACCTCCTGAACCTACTACCCTGGATGACGTCTTTATTTAGTACGCAACTTGACACAAATGCAAACACTTGCCAGATCTCTTAGTTTTCCTGAAATACATGTGAGTTGAAAAATCAACAAAAGTTGAGCGAGATCATGTGTAAGTGAGTATGTATAAACCTTTATAATGTGTTTGTATGTAAGAAAATCCCTGGTATGTAGAAATTAAGGGAAAGGAGATCAACATTGGGTTGCAAAGCCAATGATATGTGTGAAGTGATGCAGGAAGACTCAAACCTAGCAGATTTGTGCGTCGGGCACATAGTCACCACATGGTCCACTCGGCGGACTCAGGAGTGGGGCTCGCTACACCCGAATAGATCTATCACTCATGTCCCTCGGTCCTACAACAAGGATTAATGGCCTTAAGTTCTACCTACCCACTCACATGATCTAAGTAGTATAAACCCTCCTTAAGCTAATCATACCATGTAAGTAATGTCTGTAATAATTGTAACATGTAGTTCACCACCGAAGTATAAAACTGAAAACACTAAGGAGAAAAGGGGGACATGAACTCACAATATTGCGTCTTCAGTATGTGTAACCCAAGTCTCCTCAGCCAACACGACTACTTACAGTGTACTAACGTCTATTAGACGAACGGGTCGTGCCTTGTCTTAGTTTTGTGTTTTTGGGTTATGTTTATGATATTATTCCAAGTTATAATAATTATATTTAGTTTAGGAATAATTGTTTATGCAGTGTTTCTGTATTAATACTTCTCAAGTATGTATTTCCTTCCCAAGGATGGGGTATCTTATACATGTGTTTTTCGTATTTGTATTTGTATATCTTGCCAAGTAACGTCGTCGTATTTTGGTGTATTATTCCAAATAAAAATATGTTAATATATTCCCTATATATTTCCAAAACCATACATTTCAAGTCTCACTTAAATATATATAAATAAACCTTATTTTGTTTAATCATGTATTGTTCCAGAAAATATATATTTATCTCAAATATTATATATCTTCTAAATATACTAGGAAAATATTTTTTTATCTCTCAAAAATAATATATTTTCTCGTTGTAAAAAATATGATATACTTAGTAATATTTACGAAATCATATTTTCACTTCTTTCATTTCCAAAATAAAATTTACAAAAAATATAGTGAAATGGTATATCCCAGAATATTTCATAAGTTACGTTTTCTTGTTCGGCTTCTCAATATTATGTGTGTAACTTAAATATTTTATTCCTTGTAATTTTTGGTATTATTATGGAGTTGTAATTTCCATGGTATTTTGTAAGTTATATTATTTTACCCTAAAATAATATAACTAGTTCACAAAATATACAAATAATCACACAAGTGTCTTAGTATAAAATATATATTCTAAATATATATTTACCCATTTTTATCTGCGAAAACCTACCTCCGGCACTTGGTATTTTTGTAAATAAAATCATGGCGAAGTTTAATTTTGAAAACAAGATCAAAAATATAATTGTAACACTTGCTAGAAAAATATTTTCTAAGTGTTGGTTTTTTAGAAAAATTTCGCCAGAGTTTCCTTTTCCTTTGTAAATGGAGGTATCCATGCTTTTTAGCATATCATTTTCTTTTGTAAAATCATTCAAACAACTAACAATCAACAATATACAAATTTTTAATCACCAAACTTGACAAAAATAAACATGAACTATAAACTTATGAACTTGAAAGTTTGTAAAAATATGTAGTAACTTACTAGCACAATTAGTAAAGAGTTTGTATTTTCACAATTTTTGGTCATATTTCTAAAATTATTTCTTTGCTAAATTTTCTTTCTGCACAAGTGTTCCTACACTTGTTTACCCACTAAAAATGTGTTTATTTCATGTAATATCCAAGTTTTAACAAAACTTGTTCCTTTCACTTGGTTCTTTCGAAAAACCGCTCATAGATCTTTAGATCTACAAGTTTATAATTTTATTTTTCAACAAAACTTTCATTTATTCAAGTCCAAAGCTTATATATGGATGGTTTCATCATCCTTCATATCTTTAACCTTCACATCTTGCTAGTTCATGTCTTTAAACAAGGTCTAGCAAGTCTAGGTGATGAACCATCTTACTTTTACTAACAAACAACATCCAATAATCATAACAACACAAGAACAACATGATTTCAACCTCATTCTAACACTACTTCATCATTAGTTAGTTTATCTTAATAGACTTTGATTATGTTCTTTGGAGTTTCTTACATTTTCACCATTCTTTTCACTATTAACCACCAAAAATATGAAGAACGTGAAGATCTAAGGCACTTACTACTAGCACAAGGCTAGGGGAGTTCAAGAGGATAAATGAAGTGGATAAAATAAAATGGTGAGGGTCCTTCAACTTCCGAAAACTCGAAGCTTCCTAATATACCTTCTTACACCTTAGAATCACCTTGGAATGCTTGAATGTTGAACGAAAATGAGAGTACGGTGATGGAGGGTTGTGGCCGTGAGGTGGGGTGGTGATGGAGGTTTTCTTGGTGTTGATTTGTAGTGTGAAATGAAGATGGAAATCCCTTGTGCATTTAAATAGACCAAGCTCATGTTTACCTATTGTGTATCTTGTTCTTTTATCCAACAACATTCTAAATAAAATATTAAAAAGAATTGTGGGGATGTCCCCACATCCCATGACCGGTTCGAAGGGGGGGGGGGTATGGGGTTGGGTTTCAATGTTGGTTACTAAGTCTAGTTAGAATGTTAAGGTTAATTTAGTAGTTTATTTTGTGTTATATAATATAAACTGTGTTAGGGTATTCGGGGACCCTAACTAGCTCAGAAAAGTAAAAACAATGTGTTTGGCAATATTTTTATGTTCCGGGTAAAGTCCGGTTGTTCGGTTGGGTGTTGTCCGTTAAAGTGCTAAATTAATCCATAAAATGTCTTTTATATAACTTTTAGTGATACATTTAATTCCCAACACTTTGGAAAGTATCTAGGACTATTTTGCCAGGTTTTTTGCACTTTACTAGCATTATTAAATGCTGAATTTTGGTTATTTAGTGCAGAATTCTGCACTTAAAGTATGTTTTGGCACTTCCCGGCACTATACCTATCACCTAATGACGCAGTTTTATGATCCTCACTTCCCTACACTTCCTACTAGTGTAGTATTCTATTTCTGGCTCATACTGGCCTTAATGACATTGTCTGTCTAGGTGTTGGCATTGTCAGCGTGTTTTCTGGGTTATCCGCTCACTGTGCTAGCTGTGCTTTGTGCATCAGTTTTGTCACTAATGTTTGTATATAATAAATGGAGTGACAGTATGAATGTGATGCATGCGTATGTATGTAACAGAAATCAGAAAGCAGTATAATCAACAGTTATATTTAAGCATAGTCATTAAGCATAAATCAATATTAATTAAATGTACGGATGCATGCAAATTTAACAGTAGTCACATAAGTATTCCTTCATAGCTCAATTCTTTTCTAGGCTAAGTAATTAGCCGAAAGTCAAGCAAATTGACTTTTGCTTTGACTTTCGGTTAAGACCATTATGGTCAGCCATTGATCAAATCACACATGGCTACGTGATTGTAATAAGGTAGGTGATAATCCCCTATTAGGACACCTACTGAAGATCACATTAAATTGGTCAAATGACGGGTCAAAGTTATGTTTAATTACAAGTTAAAATGCCATTTTTTGGAAAACATATATAATGAACTTATAAACGTTTAAACATATATTTTTGATGCTATATCAGTTGGTAAATAATATTAGCACATGTCTAAGCATGTTCAACCCGTCATTTCCAGTTTATAGTCCATTTCGCAACCGAAAGTCCAGCAGTTTGACTTCTACTTTGACTTTCGATTCTGACCCAATTTAATCAACCTAGCTACTGATTAGAAGTTGTATTATGATCATAATTATGTATAGGATAACCCTCTAAGGTTATACTTTTTGATCATAAGCAGTTGTCGGGTTTTATGCAAGTTCATGTATTATGCCATAAAAATGCCGAAAATGCCTTTTTTCGCATAAATTGGATTTAAACGATGATGTACATATAAAATGTAATACCTACTGATGTGGTAACTTAATAATCCCGTTTTGGCATAATGAACTTGACATTGACTCATCTGATCACCCGATGCCGCCTATGCGCATACGGTTGACTTATGTAACATAGTTTATGTAAGTTAACCGAATTGGGTTAAACTCCTTCATTTTCATTCATATTCAGAATGTATTATTGTTTACCCATATTATACAAGTCTTACTTGTTAGGTTTTAAACTACATTCTATCCGGTCACCGTTTAATCTGGCGTAACGTATCGTTTTCATTACATTATAGTTATCCGGTCCAAGTGTATGACTTGAATAGGACCCGTTAACATTTTAGTTGGTTATTATACCATTCATTACAGGCTAGGGTGTTTGGTAAATTGCAACCTTAATTGTCATTTGGTTTCAACGACTGTGCTTAAATATATTGTCTTGGGTAGTAAGACTTAAGCTAGGTAAATACTCTTAACCTATTTTCCGTATACGGGCTTGGGATACGGTATATTATCACCGCATGGTCGGGTATGGGATCAATGACTGTAACACCTCGTAAATTTATGACCGGTAATATACCGACACGTGTCCCGCTGATCCTCGTATGCCACGTGTTGAACAAGAAGGACAAAAATTGTCGTTATGTTATTTTAATAACCTCTGAACGACATTTAAAAGTTGAGGGACTGAAAGTGTCAACATGCCAAAACTTTGGCCTCTAAGTGACCTTTACGGACGTAAGCCTTAGTGCTTATGGACCGTAATGAGGACAAAGATGTTGTGTCTAAGAGGCGGTTACGGACTGCAAGGCTTAGTCCTTACGGTCCCTAATAGATTCAAAACAAGGGGCGTCTAAACTGGCTTATGGACCGTAAGCCATTTCCCTTACGGTCCGTAAGGGATTGCCAGTGGCAGTTGTTGGGATTGAACCCTGTCTGAGGAACATATAATTAGAGCCAAAACTGGTTCACAATAGTGGATTCATCATATGCTGTTGTTTGCATTAGTCTTTCCCCTAGAAAGTGGTTATAACATCTGATGACCCTCATCCACTGTTTGTATACTACAACTGCTGTCTATTAAAGCACTGCTTATGTACAACAACTGCTGAAGACAAAGTGCTGCTCCTTAATCTACTGCCCTAAGTCAAGTGCTGCTAAAGACCGAAGCCCTGCTTGGAATGAAGCAGTGGAATGAAGAAATAGTTCTTTACTTTTGCTATTGTGATAGTATCAGTGTTTAGCTAGCAGTAGTTATATGTAACAGTGGATAAAGGTTGTTAGGTTGTTAGATGTCACTTTCATGGTGACGTCAGCTTAGATGCTTCAATGGTTTGATTTGCCTATAAATGGAACAGTACCTTGTACTGTTACATTCGATTGAGAGAGTGAGTTCTTCTCCTCTAATCCAATCCTTTCATCTTGTCCAATCAACCAGGGAGTATCAGGCTGAGGGGGAGTTTCGTTGTAAGCATGCATTTAAGCTTTTGATTGTAATCATTCGACCTAATGAGAAGCATGTGTTTATCAAAAGTGTTTCTCTTTTGATTGTGTTGACAAAGTTTGTTTTCATTTCCGCTGCACTTATTTTCAATTTCATATCTATTGACTTGCTCAATCTATGCAAATAAACACAATCATGCGGGCCTCAAATCCTAACAATTGGTATCAGAGCCTGAACAGTCAAATTCGATCTAACAATCAATTTGACGTAACAGTTCAACTCAAAATTCATTGATAAAAAGGTTGATTGTATTTAGTTGAAAAACAGAGTAACGAGTAATAATGTTCAAAGTTATTATTCAAAAGCTCTGTAAAACAACCAAGATGTCATAAGACACACAAACTTCAAATAACAAGTGATGTGATGCATAAATCATCTATAGCTTTCAGATCTAAAAATATGTCTGATAACTATGGCATAATTGTTTTATTTTACAAAATAGATGTCAATCGTTGTTATGAAGGTTGTGATGTTTCTATCATGACTGCTGCTAAGGTGTTTACCTCATGTCAACAAAACTCCATGTTCGAATGAAAACATGAGTGTTTTTGTTAACATAAAAAAAGGGAAATTAAAACTTTAGTTAGTTAGATCTTATGTATTGAAAAACAGGTTGAGAATCCTCGAAAAGGACCAAAATCAATTGTGTTAAGAATACATTAAGAACATCAGTAGTTAAAATATCCAGATCATGAGTAATGTGAAATTTGGCGTAAACATGTGCAGAAATGACCAAATCTCTCAAAACATTGATGAAAAATGATTTTGGATTTGAATATTCTTTCTTTGGAACTTTCCAGTAAGTATTACAAAACCTATATATGGAAAGTGTAAAAAGGAATAGAAGAAAAAAAAACCCAAAGACTCAAAAGTGTGTTTATCTCAAAACTTTTGAAGTCAAAAGAAAAGAGTATAAATGAAAACACTCAAGAGTCCAAAAATTGGGTGAACAATGGTCATCAAGCAACTGTGTGCACTCAGTGATTCAGGGAAGTTCAGGTAACAATGGTATCACCAGTGATTAAATTTATAAGAGGACTAGACAAGTTTCAGAGAATCATCACATGGTAACAAAGTTCATAACAGGACTTTCAAAACTTATGTGTACATGTCTCCTAAATTTTTGTAATCAATTAACAAGAAAATGGTCTCAAACAGTGGTTATTACAATATATTTCAAATCACTGACCAATTTCATAAAACTTGAGATTGATGTGATTATGAGTTTAATTGAAGAATCTACTAGATCCTTTTGATGTTGTTTTCAGAAATAAGCTTTAATTATTTTTCTTGAAAAGGTTTTTCTCAAATAAAACTGGATATATTATTCTTGATTTTTCTTTAGAGTGATATATTTTGTACTTTTACTTGTTTTTTATAGTAAAAGTTTCAAACTCCTGTCAGGATGTAGAATCCTTATTTTTTTTGATGATACTATCCTTGAAAATAGATCAAAAGGAAATGGTGTAAGTGATAAGGTCATGTCAAACTCAAGTGTGTTTTAATACAGATCAAAGATTGATTGCTAACGGACCTTAAAATAATGGGATACTCATGTTCTAATTCAAATATCCTGACACATAATGAGTAGCCATAGTAAAAAGGTTTTCATTATCTCGGGCACTAAACCACTGACATATTAAACTTGACAATTTGCATCTAAAATGTATTTTGTTGAGGATAGCATTCTTGCAGATTTTTGAATAGCAGATGTTGGACATGAATCATTCCCTTCATAAGAACAGTAGATGCTCAAAACATTTGTCAAGAGCTCAATCACTGTTGCACTAACTGTTGCGGATTTAATAGACCTTCAAACCCTTATCTTTTCTTCACCCCTAACTATTGTTGTGTTCAAACATCTGTTTCCTAAAAATTGTCCACTGCTGAAAGTCAACCCCTATTCTCTCATATTCTTGATAAGCACTGATGATCAAAATCAGTGTTTTATCAACTGATAAAGCTATCCACTGATAGTAAAAATCACCCACTCCGTTCATAATGTTACCGTTGTAACCAATGATCTCCTTTCATCAGTGGTCCCCAAAACAACTCTCCTCCATTATTCATCTTTTCATTAGAGGCTGGCACGTGGCCAGTTCTTATCCATCAGATCTTTGTAACTACTGCCGTATCAGCATTCACCTTTTTAGTCTATAAAACCCTGATTAAAAACTCCAAACAGGGTTTTACACTGTCGAATTGAATTCCAAAATTCCTTTCTCAAAGTAGTTTCCATCCTTCCGTCTCAAACCGTTGTTCGTTCTTCGTCATCAAAATGACAAAATCAAAACCAAAATCCAAATCATCCTCATCATCTTCCAAAAAGGTTACTCAAAAGGCCGCTTAAATCATTGAGATCCCGTACAAATCCCTCATAATTACTTGGGTTTACTTACAAAACCCACCACCACCAGAACCTTCAATTCAATCATTGACATTCTTTGCTTCAAAGTACAAATCTTTGTTAACTTCTGATGCTCCAATTTACCAACAAACCCAGAGAGAGTTCTGGAAAAATGCCACACTTGAGTCTCAAGGTGACACTGTTATAGCCATAAACTCTTCCATATAGGGTAAAAAGATTCAAATTACTCCAAAATCCATCTCAGAAGTCTTTAAACTCGATGATCAGCTAGGTAAAACCCTTTTCCCATGAAACGAGTTAAAAACTGATTTCCTTGAAAGGGGGTATGCATAACAAACAAAAATGGATACCTTACAAAAAGGCTTCTTCCCTTCTTCACCTAGGTTTTTATTTCATACCCTTTTGATGTGTGTTTCAAATAAAACAACTACTTTTAACGAAATACCATTAAAGATTCAATACCTGGGTTTTGCCATTTTACATAATGAAAATTTTAACTATTCCCAGGAGATCTTTGATGACTTGGTAAAAAATGTTGATAGCAAATCATTTTTACTTTTTCCAAGGTTTCTATGCTACTATTTTAAACAAAAATTCGGAAAGGAAAATGAAAATTTGCTCAAACAAGGTGTTCCTTTTCAAAATAAATGGTTTAACACCTAAAACATTCACTAGAATGTTAACGCCTTCAAAAACAAAAGCAGAGGTGCCTGAGCAGACATTAGCAGATAACACTGCTCCTCAGGCATCTGTTGTTGAGCCCACTGCTCCAGGTGATCATAGTAGCCCAACCACTGCTATGAAACCCACACCTGCCATTACCAAAAAGACCAAAAAGAAATCATCCAGAAAGCCCCCCAAACCCAAGTCAAAGGCAACTCTGAAAGATGAGATCCTAGAGCCACTGCTAGTGACAACACAAATGTCACCAACAACCACCGCTGCTACTTCCTCACAGCAGATGGAAGAAAGATCTCCACCCTTGCCTCAAACTCCTCATGCATCCTCATAAAAGGATCAGGTTGTTAGCATAGGGATCCCACATTATGAAGCTCTGGATCCAATTGGATCCATCTTCTTCAGTCCTGATCCCAAGGACATGTCTGTAACACCTCGAAATTTTGTGTCCAATAATGTGTTAACACGTGTCATGAGATTACACGTGGCATTTAATATTTAATAAATGACTAAAGTTAACAAACCTGGAAAGTATGTAAATTCGAGGGTTATAAATGTCAACGGAGGGTAAATATACTGTATAGTAACCCTAAATGATGCTCGTACCTTCAAACGAATAAATCATGGATCGTACGAAGCGAAACGCGGGAGAAAGTGAGAGATTACAAGCTACAGGGGTTAATTATGTCGACATGTTTAATTTATACCTCTGAGTGACCCTTTGACAAACCCGAGGCTTTGTAACAGTAAAATACGCTCACTAGAATACACTACGTAAATCTCGTGAAGTTCCGTTTTAAAACGAGAAAGTTATGATCAAATTCGTATGAGAGGGGTTAAAAGCATCAATTATAAAAGTTAAGGCTTTTCGAATAATAATTAAACTAACCGGGGACTTAGCAACGCGTGTAAAAGTCACCAGGCCCTTAATTGTAATTAATCGAGGGCCAGATCGCAAAGTTACCCCTTCAAACCCGAAAGGTCAGGTTAATGATTACGAAAGATTCGGTTAATCATTACAAAAGATTTAAAAATCTTGGAAATCAGACCTGACGCGGGCCGCGTAAAGGTTAGGGGCTAGTTGACGCGGGCCGCGAGCCACCTGTTAATCCGGTTTCTGACTTATGGATTCAGGCGGCCCGCGAACAAGTTGCATGATTTTTCATGCGGGCCGCGTGAAACGCCCAGATGCAAAAACTTTGGACAGACTTGCTTTTTGAGCTAGTGAACGATCATAGAGGCAATTAATGAAGCATGGGTGCCCTCTACATGCCCCCTAGCATCAAGGGCCACCTGCTGATCATCCATGCTCCATCGTAGAGTGAGTTGTGATGATCCTAAGCCTCATTTTTCACTATAAAAGGCCATGCATTGTGCTTAAGTGAAACACACATCAAAACATACCTTCTGATGATTCTTGGAGCTCTCAAGCTTTCCTCTATCATTCTAAGTCGTGCACTACGCTTCAGTAAGTTGCCTAACCCTTTGTGGTTTCGTTTTTCGTTAGTTTTATCTTAAAAGTCAAACCGTCGTAATTAACGGTTGATATAACAATTAATCACAAATGGTCCAGTGATTAACCGAAACAAAAGTAGTTATAAGTTGGTATTTATGTGGGTAATAAACCCCTAAAAGGGTTCCCCCTGATCACCACTCTAACTAGTCCAAATGTCGAGTCAAACGTGCTTAGAAAAAGTCAACAGGAATGTCATTTTGCGATTTCTTACATAATCTGTAATGTAGATGATATGCGACCTGTTTGGACACTCATAAAACATGATAATAAGAATATTAATAAGTCTAAGCTTGTTTGATCCGACCATTTTCTGTTTAGACCCGGTTTGGAGCCGAAAGTCGCAAAACTTTGACTTTTGCTTTGACTTCAGTTCTGACCCGTTTTAGTGTAATATAGAGATGCCTTAGGACTCTCTTAGGACCAGGTTACATGATGGTATCACCCTCTGTGACCGGTTCGTTGTTTGTCCTAGTCTTTTGCACATTTCCGTTAAATGCATAAAGGTTGACCGTAACGCCCTTTTCAAATTAAAACGAGAATTTCGGACAAGTGAAAGGATCATAACCTTGGTTACTGATTTCTAAGCATGTACCTAAAATTTCACGTCAATCCGAGGTCCAGATTATGAGTTATGCTAAATAGCGCAAATTGTGAAAACTTTTGTAATTAACGGCGCAATTAGCATAACGCCTATCTAAACCCGGATTTCGACACCAAACCTTTTGCTCACTGATGTAAAATAGTATTTTGGGATTTTTAAAGATTTTTAATTATTTTTAACCTGCTCATATGTAACAACCCTCACTAAAATTAATATTTAGTCTGATAATTATGCAATAAGGAAACCCTAATTAAGTTTAGTATGATTAATTAATCAGTTAATCAATATTAATTAAGCTAACAAGATCAATTAAGCTAAGTAAGGTCTATTAAAAATAGATATATATGAGGTCGTATAAGAACGTTTAATATTAAGGGAAATTGGCCTGTAATAATCCCACCTATACCTTATTGGCCATTAATAATCCCACCTCAGAATATTCCCCACACCAGTCCCACCTTTCACCTATTTTTCCTACAATGGTCCCCCGTTAAAAAAACTTAACGGAGTTAAGCTTTTTTCCAAATTACAAACAGATTTTTAGGGCTTTTGATTAGAACGACGATAGGAGTTCATTGATGTAAAACTTGCCTCGAAACGGTACTCCAAATGATGAAAACGACGCTTCAATTCGGGTGTTTAAATTTCCAATTAACCAAAATCAAGTCACTTGGAGCACCAGTTTGAAGTAAGTTTTACATCAATGGACTCGTATCATCGTTCTGATCAAAAGCCCTAAAAACTCTGTTTGAAATTTAGAATCAAGGTTAACTCCGTTAAGTTTTTTTAACGGGGGACCATTGTAGGAAAAATAGGTGAAAGGTGGGACTGGTGGGGGGAATATTCTGAGGTGGGATTATTAATGGCCAATAAGGTCTAGGTGGGATTATTAAAGGCCAATTCCTCTAATATTAATAATAAAATATATTATTTTTTTTCCTTACTCCGTTTTTAATGAAACTTAGGTTAAAACGTAGATAAAAATATGCTCGTTCTAAAGACATATTCGTCGTTTTATAAAACGTCATATTTTAAAAGTTATACAAGAAAAACGAGTTAAGCAGCTGAATTAATATAACTAAGCTAGCTAGCTAGCACGTCAAGCTAGCTAGCAAGCACGTCACTTGAATCCCTTACCAATTGGGGCCCTCCCTTCACCACCCCCATGTGGATGGTCTACAGGGTTCATAACTACTCCCCTTACTACAGGGCGCTTACCTAGCCAACGCTTAGATCCGGCCCTACCCAAATTTTTCTGGTTCACCCCAACATTCCCCACTTGTCCGACTGTTGCTGAGCAGAAAAGGATTTGAGGTGCCTGCTTGCTTGCTATAAATAAGAAGCTTAGGATTCATTTTTCTTTGCTCATTTCTCTTCTTCTTCTCTCTATACGTTGGTGTTCTAACCAATAATCACTCAATCGCTATTACGATTCATTTTCCGAGTGATCAATATATCCAAAGAATGTCTAAGTGCCGCCCACATTGGGTTATACTTTGTCGTTTGTCAATAATTCGATAAATGAGTTGAAGTATTATACTTTGTCGTTTGTCGATAATTCGATAAATGAGTTAAAGTATTATACTTTGTCGTTCGTCGATAATTCGATAAATGAGTTGAAGTATTATACTTTGTCGTTTGTCGTCAATTCGATAAATGAGTTGAAGTATTGCACTTTGTCGTTCATTGTGAGAATTTGATCTCGTGAGTTATCGTAAAAGCTGTATTGATCATTAACCCGGTTTTTGTGAAATTCGTTAAGGTTCGAATCTCATGACTACCATTAAGGTTTGATTTGGGTTTTACACCAATACGTATTCTATTTCTGTTAAACCACCAAAAACACTCCCAACTACACCCTTACAATCAAACAAACTATTAAATCATCAGAAGATCCAGAATAATAAAGTACATGCTTAATTATCGGGAAAAGTAGAATCAAGAAGTTTGTTAACTCAATCCTGCATGATGATTAGTGAGTTATTCTTCTTTTATAAACTCTTTTCTCACCGTTTGTGAGTATTAACTATTTTACAATACTCCAAATTCATTTTTCCGAGATTATAATACCAGTGATTAAGTTGATGTAATCACCAAATTACAGCCAGTATGTGGGGTATTGTGCACATCACTACAGTTTAAATCATTTTAGGCGGGCGAACCTAATTTAATTGATTTACGTCATTCATTGGGGCAGCCAATGGTGATATGACCACTGTCACAGATCCGGTCGAGTGACAAATACTGTGGGTAGTTGGTTGATATCAGAAACATGCGTAAAAGATCTTAACACTGTGAATAATCATAAAATGTGTCATTTTCAGTAAAATGAATAATTCATTTAGTATTTCCCGCTGACAAAATCTTTTTAAAACGCGTTTCAGGTAATTACAATAGATTGAAGTAAGGATTGGATCCGACACTGAATGACTTCAAGAAGTGGCTTATTTTCAAATTAAGAAATATTGTTTTATTAAAAGCTACCTTTGTAAAACTTGGAATTTATTCCATCCATTTAAATAAAATCCGGTGTTTCTAAACTCTGATATTTTTCCTAACTCACGGTCCTGATGAAATTTCCGCTGCAATGTTTTTCAAAATAATCACCGGTATCACTGGACTGCTCACGGCACCGATTCCGGCCAGATGGGGTCGGGGGTCGTGACAGAAGGTGGTATCAGAGCTAAGCCACTGCTTTAAGCCTATAAATGTTGTGATAACAATACTTAAATAAAAGAGTTAGGAGATTGTTATTAACTGGTAGCACATCTGATAGAATTTAGACTTAAACATAAGAAAAGATGCCTTAGTATAAACTAAGCCACTTGTTTAGAACAAGTAGGTGTTATAATAATAATACCTAAGCTTAAACGGAAAGTTAAAAACTCAATATTATCTGATAACATTCTGAATAATATTTAGACTTGAACTTAAGAATTTTGCCTTAAAATAAACGTTAAAGTAAAATTACTTATATAAGTATAATGTAATGGATACTGGTATGTCATAAGAATGACGGTTAGCAGGCAATAACACTTAATTGCTATTTATTCTTGCTTATTGATATTATTTGGTCTAGAATAAGATATGTTATGGGAATACAAATTTCCTTGATTCTGGATAAAAGTCCTAATAAAAGAGACACTTTTAAAATCTTGAAAAGATACTATTTATGGGAAATAGAAAATTTTCTCCAGCTTGTCCGGATATACTGAGGTTACCTCTCCGGCGCGAACCGGGTAAGATGGGGTATATAAAATGTCAAACAAGTGACAAGATATCCCTAAATAAGTATCATGGCCTGATATCAGACTTGTTTTTGGAAATAAGAATCTGTTAAATACATTAACCTTATAAAGGGTATGTATATTACAGCATGTGAAATATATTATTATATAGATATGTATATCTATAAGAAATTTCAAAAGCCATAACAATTGATAATTAAGGATAAAAGCACAAGTATATGTGTCAATAATAAATCTAGATTACTTTATCAAAAATCTCTTACCTATATCGATATCAAACATTATTTTGTTTGATCATCTACCTCGTAACTCGAGCAACAATAATAAATGGAAACCCATTAAGTTGGGACACCATAAAAAATATAAGAATTACCAAAACGTTACCATAAATTATTAACACCATGAATTATGAACGCAAGTAAGAAGCATGTCAAGTTGTGCTAATGCACAAGAAAACACATGAAACTTAAAATTATACGTCCACATACGTCAAAGTTTATCACACACAACTTCCAAGGCAAGACCTTTGAAAAATATAAATTAGGCACGATGACACCAATATTAATTCCGTCGGTAAAAGTACTACTAATCAAAAAGCGGTATTTTGCCACATGATCTTACAAAACAATCAAAATCTCGCTGAGGTACGTTGGAACAACATTTCACAAACATCAGTACATAGTTTAACCTGAGTCATAATTATTAGTACTACAAAAGAAGTCATATAGTTTTGCACATTCCCTATTTCATTTCACTTCATTCGACATTCTCTGATAATGTCATTAAACAAATAAGTTATCACACGAAATTCCAGATAAAGCTCTTATATTTCTTTCGTTGCAATTCTGACTTCTGCCTATAAAGAATTGACTTTCGTGTTTTACTTCCTCTAATAGTCATCATACCATGAGGATTTCTTTCATAGTAGCAAATATTGATCTATTTTATTTCTTGGTAAATCCACACTTTACACATGCACTGTTTATTGCGCATGTGGTTCGTTTGATTTATAAAGACCACTGGAGGGCTTCATTCCAATTTATTATTTTTATCAAAAGTTCAAATATCATATCACTATACTTGATCTTTGCATTTATAAACCACGTTTATTGCAAAACGTTGACTCTTTGATATTGAGTCAATAAGTTTCTTGAAAAACTCAATTTCCTTTAGCATACATGGTTTTTGTTGTAAACATATCCCAAAATTTCTTATTAATAAATGAACTCGTTTTGTTTACACCAAGTTCAATTGTTTGAACTTGCTCGCATCATGTATTCAATTCAAAGTCCCATATGATGGATTGAAGCCATCATATTCAAAATAGTCCCGACAAGCACTTCAATTCTCTTGAACCATAGCATGCTTGTTTAATCTTCGAATTTCATCAAAACATTTATTTGATTACAATCACCTTGTGGTGTCATTTTTCACAACATTTGAAAATTTCGCTGATCTCGTTTAAATTATTTATTTTTAGTAAATATTAATAACAGTAGGTATTAACATTATTTTAAGGGTATTATCAAGACAGATATTGGATAGCGCAGCCTTAGTTAGCATGGACTGATCACCTATGCTTAAACAAGGCAGTAATAACCAATATCCAACAATGATAATAACTATTTAATATAAATTAAGTCATCATACTTATTTAGTAAATTTCAATTATATATATAAATATTTTTATAGAAATATATATATATATACTTCGTACTGTGAAGAGAAAACATATTTTCATAAAACAAATAAAGAGACGAATAAAATTATCTAAATAATCGCCTAAATATTCATAAACAAGACATGTTTTAAATAAATTTTTATTAAATACTTATAGAAATATTCCTTTATAATATGTACATATTAAAATATCAAATGTCATTTACGCAAGCCAATATTTAAGTATGCTCGATATTAAAATAAACATTTATTATTCTACTTTCATGATACCCTAATCTTATAGTAAACATACTTGATTTTAAAAATAATAATCATGAGTTCTACGATATTGAGTAAACCTATTTATAAAACATATATTATTATTATTATAGGTTTTGATATTTTAAACCTATCTATATTTATTTATTATTCTACTTTATGATAACATAAAAGGAAAAGGTATTTAGTAAACCAAAAATATCACCTATCTTTAAATCAAACATTTTTAAAATCATCTGAATACAATTTTGTATTAAGACAAAAATACTCTAACTTTATTGTCTTTTCATGTATTCTTACAAATCACCCATCGCAACACCTTGATTTTCTCATATTTGCCGAATCATTTTCATGGTTTCATTTCATTTTTAACTGGTCAATCTTAAGTCTTCCTTAGGTACCAATCAAGGTAAGTTTTCTTCTGACAAAGAATTTTACTAATTCCAAAAAGTTCTTCACATTCATTTTAAGAATCTATAGATCATTTATCTTTTGGCTTAAACCCAATCACCTTGAAAAAACTATACCATTTCATCTCATTCGTTTGAACATTTCATCTTTTGAAATATCTAGATTCGCTTCCTTGAAACTCACAATTTCGAAAACGGTGAATTTATTCGGTCATCATTATTGAATTCTTTCAAATCATTACAAACGCTTTGTAGCATCCGAATAGAGTTGTAGCCTGTGTTAAACCCTATTCATGAGTCATTCGTTTGATTCGTCATTTTCTTGGTAAAATTATGTACTCAGATTACAATACACTAAATCCTGTTGTCCATTACCATTTAAGTAAACAATACTGATTTTCGGATAATCATTAACAAATCATTTTCCATACTCCCATTCACAAATAGATATTTATCGAATCGGAATCCCCCTCAATTGATTAAAGTAAGTTCATTTTAAATATTAAATCCAATTGTTTCTATAAATCATTTTTATTTTTAAAAATGCTCATACCCCTCAAAATATCTTTTGATTCCATTCCACGCTACATTATTCCTCTTAATTAAAAGAAGAAACATAACCCCAAGAAAATATCATAGTTTAAATCTCGAGGACGAGATTTTTATTAAGGTGGGGAGGATGTAACAACCCTCACTAAAATTAATATTTAGTCTGATAATTATGCAATAAGGAAACCCTAATTAAGTTTAGTATGATTAATTAATCAGTTAATCAATATTAATTAAGCTAACAAGATCAATTAAGCTAAGTAAGGTTTGTTAAAAATAGATATATATGAGGTCGTATAAGAACGTTTAATATTAATAATAAAATATATTATTTTTTTTCCTTACTCCGTTTTTAATGAAACTTAGGTTAAAACATAGATAAAAATATGCTCGTTCTAAAGACATATTCGTCGTTTTATAAAACGTCATATTTTAAAAGTTATACAAGAAAAACGAGTTAAGCAGCTGAATTAATATAACTAAGCTAGCTAGCTAGCACGTCAAGCTAGCTAGCAAGCACGTCACTTGAATCCCACATCGAGCAGAAAAGGATTTGAGGTGCCTGCTTGCTTGCTATAAATAAGAAGCTTAGGATTCATTTTTCTTTGCTCATTTCTCTTCTTCTTCTCTCTATGCGTTGGTGTTCTAACCAATAATCACTCAATCGCTATTACGATTCATTTTCCGAGTGATCAATATATCCAAAGAATGTCTAAGTGCCGCCCACATTGGGTTATACTTTGTCGTTTGTCAATAATTCGATAAATGAGTTGAAGTATTATACTTTGTCGTTTGTCGATAATTCGATAAATGAGTTGAAGTATTATACTTTGTCGTTTGTCGATAATTCGATAAATGAGTTGAAGTATTATACTTTGTCGTTTGTCGTCAATTCGATAAATGAGTTGAAGTATTGCACTTTGTCGTTCATTGTGAGAATTTGATCTCGTGAGTTATCGTAAAAGCTGTATTGATCATTAATCCGGTTTTTGTGAAATTCGTTAAGGTTCGAATCTCATGACTACCATTAAGGTTTAATTTGGGTTTTACACCAATACGTATTCTATTTCTATTAAACCACCAAAAACACTCCCAACTACACCCTTACAATCAAACAAACTATTAAATCATCAGAAGATCCAGAATAATAAAGTACATGCTTAATTATCGGGAAAAGTAGAATCAAGAAGTTTGTTAACTCAATCATGCATGATGATTAGTGAGTTATTCTTCTTTTATAAACTCTTTTCTCACCGTTTGTGAGTATTAACTATTTTACAATACTCCAAATTCATTTTTCCGAGATTATAATACCAGTGATTAAGTTGATGTAATCACCAAATTACAGCCAGTATGTGGGGTATTGTGCACATTACTACAGTTTAAATCATTTTAGGCGGGCGAACCTAATTTAATTGATTTACGTCATTCATTGGGGCAGCCAATGGTGATATGACCACTGTCACAGATCCGGTCGAGTGACAAATACTGTGGGTAGTTGGTTGATATCAGAAACATGCGCAAAAGATCTTAACACTGTGAATAATCATAAAATGTGTCATTTTCAGTAAAATAAATAATTCACTCAGTATTTCCCGCTGACAAAATCTTTTTAAAACGCGTTTCAGGTAATTACAATATATTGAAGTAAGGATTGGATCCGACACTGAAGGACTTCAAGAAGTGGCTTATTTTCAAATTAAGAAATATTGTTTTATTAAAAGCTACCTTTGTCAAACTTGGAATTTATTCCATCCATTTAAATAAAATCCGGTGTTTCTAAACTCTGATATTTTTCCTAACTCACGGTCCTGATGAAATTTCCGCTGCAATGTTTTTCAAAATAATCACCGGTACCACTGGACTGCTCACGGCATCGATTCCGGCCAGATGGGGTCGGGGGTCGTGACATCATAACCTGCGGTTATGGCAACGGTTCGGTAAATACCGAATATGCCCTTTTCGGCCATAACTTGAGTTCTACAAGGTCTTTTGACCCGATTCCAGTTGCTACTGATTTTAAATAATAAAATAAAGCAGTTTAGACTTTATAAACGGTTCGGGAAACTCAGATTCCCTGTAGAACTCTAAAACCTCTTTTATAATCCTTAAAAAGACCAAAATACCCCTACGGAGCATAATATGAACTTAAACTCGTTACGGGCATTATGGAAGGTATTCTACTGATACCACAACCTCTTTAAAGCATATTGACTTAGGAAAACAGTGTAGGACTCCTACGGTTACCCGTTACGCCATTTGCGCGCACGATTCGGCTTATGTAACTAGTTTACATAAATTAGCCGAAACAGGTCAAACCACATTGTTTTGACCCCAAAATCCAGAGTGTGGTTACTAAATCCATATAAAACAAGTATTCAAACTAGTTGGGTCAAAATCACATTCCATTCACGGTTTTCTCCTTTCACGCGATTAAACCGTCACTATCCTTTGAAACCGACCGGTCTAAGCTACGACAAATATAAAGACCCGTTAGGATTCTAATAGGTTATTTTTAAACCTTCGTTCCAGAATAGGAGACCAGTAAAAGCTATATGTGATTTATTCAATTAAGGATTATACTTGCAAAGGTAAATACTTTTAACTTATTTTCCGTTATACGGGCTTGGGTTACGGTATATAGCATACCGCTTGGTCGGGCAATTGACCCCAACTCATTAGTAGTTGGGTAATATCAATGTGACTCGTTTAAACAGTCTTGTTACTTAAAAGCCTTTGGGAGGTTAATGACCATGTCCCGGATATCCTTGGCAGCATTTTACGAAATGGCCACGACCCTGACATCCAAGTGTAGGCGTACACTCGGCATTATGTCCATAATATAAAGGTATAGCCGTTGGTTACCTGCCACGGTTTATGCCATGTGGTGTGTCTATTGATCTTTAACCCGGTTTTGACCCGGGCTACTGAACGCATAAGAAACATGTAAATTGTTCACAAGATTATATATTTAAATAATTTTCCCAAGTTATAAAAGAGTTTGTGCCTAGTGCATTCAAATCAAATTTTATTAAACATTTTACAACAGTGTCAGTTGAATGTATTTACCAGTGTAAACTGACGTATTTTCCCTAAAAGATTAAATGCAGGTACTAAACGTAATCGGCTGGCTATAGCTCCCTAGCATCTTAAGAGTCTCGCAAGCTTTTGGTGCATTGTCTGTTGAACAATACTTTTATTTATTATTTTGATCCCCTGTGGATACCTTTCGACTATTCGTAATACATTCGATATTACAAACAATGGTTGAAATATAATTATCTTTATGCTTCCGCTGTGCATTTATATATTGTGGTTTGACTATATTGTTGCCAACTACGTCACGGTAATCCCCCACCGGGCCCACCGGTGAGACACGTGGAAATTGTGGTGTTACAGGTTGGTATCAAAGCCAACATTGAGCAAATTAAACACTACCCTTTTGTGTTTAATCTCAATGACAGAATTGCACATACTTGAGTCTAGACAAGAACTTAGGACAAAATTCGAATTATTATTCCATTTTGTCTTCTATTGTTTATTATGATTTTAAAAGTTTTAAAAGCAGGAAATATGCCGCCAGCAATCAGACGAGGAAGAGGAGGAAGAGGCCGAGGGCCGATCACTCACAATGACCATGAGGCCGAACCATCGAATACGCGAGCTCCTTCCAGCACAAGGAGCGAAGAGCCTCAGAGGCATAGAAAAGACCTCTTCGAGCCTGCTCGACATTCTACCTCGCATAGTTCAACACCCTCATACCGCCATTCATTTGGTCCAAACTCAGAAAATGACCCCAATAACCCTCAACCTTCCTTTATACCTCTACAATGCTCTGCTTCACACCGTTTCTTTGACGATCCCACTCCTTACTTCAGATGCCAGTTTAACCTAGCAGATTACATTCAGGAACCTGCAGGCTTTGTCCCATTAGGACCAGAGGATCACTTCTCAGAGGACCATGCGGAAGATATGGATGAGGACACAGATCCCATCGAACCTGCTCGTGGTACGCCCACACATCCTATCGAGATCTCCGATGGATCTTCCTTTCATGGTACACCTTACCAAGGTCCCGATAGCTTTCAAGCGCTGTTTAACCAGCACGAGTGGTACTTTACGCCATCCCATCCCATCAGACATCGCAACACCAGCAGCAGTAACAGCAGCAAGATCCCTCCGAGGATCCACGATTCGTGGCAGCTACGCCACCACCTCCGCCACCGGTTCAACCAGTAGTTCCTGATCTGCCAAGGCGTAGGAGATCGGGTGCACGTATGTCCACCCGATGAGGGGAATTCCATTTCAGCACCCCTCGACACTCTAGTGGCAGTCACTATCCGTCACTACAAGAAGAAGGACCTTCAAGTCCAGTTCAAGAGGCGAACTCTGCACCAGTTGCACCATCTTCGCCACCATTTGGGTATGATCACCCAATACCGGCATACACGGGTCCCTCAGCATATAACCCGTTTGATCAGCCGACCAATACGCACTACAATTACAACTATGAGCGCGACCCATATGTGGTAGCGGCTAGGTATAATGCCCGCTATCCCGACGGAGCTTATGGGAACCTAGGGATACCAGATTACTTAGCTCATGGGTATCCAGCACCTCCTAGACCCCCAGTTCCGCAACCGACGCCACAACCACGTTTTTCCCCACCCGAACAAGAAGAAATCCTCCATCGGTTAAGTCGGGTGGAGCGGGATTTCGAGGAAGAGCGTAAGAACAACCAAGGATTCCTCAAAGGTCTAGCGAACCTCTTGAAGGGCAAGAAGAAGAAACGTGACCATTAGTCCTTATATATGTTCTAATGTAACTTCCATTTTAAAGTAAGTCCCTGCGTGGACATTTATCGTATTTCAGTCCCTACGTGGACTTATCCTTTAGTCCTTGCGTGGACACCTATCTTGTATTGGTCCCTGCGTGGACTTGTCTTTTTATTAACCTCTATGTAGGTATGTACTTGTTTAAAAGACCCGTTTAGGGCAGCGTGTAATCCTATTTGAAGTTATGGAATGTTACGTTATCAATTTCATTATTGTTATTACCATATATGAAATAAATCGAAATCATTTCTTTTTAAATTGATCTGCCTAATATATAAAGAATCTTAAGGAGTGAAACCTAGCCAGGTGTCTTTTTAGACCCGGCCAAGACAGTAAGACCTGATTAAGAGATTCAAAATTCCAGTTAACCTATGTAATCATGTTAACGTTCATGGCAGATGTGATTTGTTAAAATCGCACGCGTCATTCTTATAAAAGAATCCATCTAAGGATTTCAAAGCCCAAATTAATGATTTAATAAATCATGGGTTAAATCATCAATAAAGATGATCAATTATTAAACATCCATTAGTGATGTAATGCCTAGGGGCCAAGCTTAATAAACATCCATTAGTGGTGTAGTGCCTACGGGCCATGCTTATTGTCATATAAGACAAAGGACAGTGGTAGTCTCTGACTCCCTGTCAGAAAAAGGTGAAAGGACTACGGTTCAAATCATCACGCCCTGATTCTCTGTAATCTCGGCTAATAATATAAAAACGTCCTCGTGACTAGGCTTTTATGCGAATAACAATATTATTTGTAATTAGGATAAGTATGTTCAAATCCTAAATAAAAGTGAGTAACAAATTAACCAGATATGGTCTTTGTTACCATGGTTAATTAATTGCCATAAAGGACAATTCCATAATAAACTCCTAAATAAAATTTTCGATATCTTCTGTAACAGATTCAAGTTACCATGGCTGATCCTACTGGAGAAAATAGCCATTCGAAGGAAGACGAATATGATAACGCCCAAGTTCATCTGACGGGCGCAGAGTTGAAAGCTCTAGTCGATAATGCTGTCAAGGCAGCTCTGGATCGACAATATGAGGAGTATACCGAATCCCGGAGCAGAACCACGTCTAAACCTCACTCGAAACCAAGAACACACTCAAAATCTCACGACAAACCCCTGTCTGAGCCAAAAAGGGACGATGATAATCACTCATCAAATGAGAACAGCGTCCGTCCAGTAAAGGTGCTTACTGATGCCTCTCGCGCCAGGGGCTGCACCTACAAGTATTTTGTATCTTGTAAACCCCGAGACTTCACTGGGGAGAAAGGCGCAGTTGACTGCATGACGTGGCTAGACGAGATGGACACCATGGTGGACATCAGTGGGTGCGCAGAGAGAGATATAGTAAAGTGTGTGTCACAATCGTTCAAGGGCGAGGCCCTGGTTCAGGCCTCAGGGAAGGCTGTCTTATACAGCATGACATGGGAGGAATTCATTTCTCTCATCCAAGAAAATTACTACCCTCAACATGAGGTTGAGAAGATTGAATCCGACTTTCGATCACTGGTGATGACAAACCTTGACTGTCAGGCATACCTCACGAGCTTCAATACAATGTCTCGGTTGGTTCCATATCTGGTAACCCCAGAGCCGAAGAGGATAGCTCGTTTCATCGATGGGTTAGCCCCCGAGATCAAGGCAAGCGTAAAGGCCTCTCGGCCAACGACCTTCAGGTCTGTAGCAGACATCTCTTTGTCCCTCACTCTGGACGCGGTCCGACTGAGATCGCTGAGGAATAAAGAGGCTGAGAAGAGAAAGCGTGAAGATGATACTTCACGGTGGTCGGGCAAGAAGCACCGCGGAAACGGTGATAACAAGAGGGGATCGGAGTCATGGAAAGATGGGCAATCTGGTGAGAAGCCCAAGTGCAAAAACTGCAAGCGACACCACTTTGGGAAGTGCAGATTCGAATCAAACTCGCAGACTCAGTCGAAGTCATATGCTTGCGGGTTATGCAAGTCCAAGGAGCACAAGACCTTGGATTGCAAAAAGATTAAGGATGCAACATGCTATGGTTGCAATGAGAAGGGGCACATTAAAAGCAACTGCCCTAAGAATGCCAAAAAGCCTGAAGAAACCAAGAAGACCAATACGAGAGTCTTCAGAATGGATGCGAAGGAAGCAGTGCTGGACGATAACGTAATCACAGGTACTTTTCTCGTAAATAATATCTTT
Source organism: Helianthus annuus (assembly GCF_002127325.2). NCBI lineage: Eukaryota > Viridiplantae > Streptophyta > Magnoliopsida > Asterales > Asteraceae > Helianthus > Helianthus annuus. The sequence continues at coordinate 3,745,364 of NC_035442.2, read as the reverse complement.
GCAAGAGTACTTTTTGATTCAGGCGCTGATAAGTCCTTCGTAGATCATAAATTTTGCAAGTTACTGAATATGCCTGTCAAAGCCTTAAACGTGAATTATGAGGTAGAGCTAGCATATGGCACCTTAGAAACCGTCTCCACTGTGTTAGATGGATGTGTGATATCCATTAAGAACCACTCTTTTCCTCTATCTCTACTTCCCTTTAAATTGGTTGGTTTTGACCTAGTATTGGGTATGGATTGGTTATCTCACAACCAGGCCCAAATCGTCTGCAGCAGAAAGCAGGTAGTGGTAAAGACTCCGTCTGGTGAATCGCTTACCATTCGGGGAGATACCCAGTATGGATTACCTGAGCAAGTGACTATGCTCAAGGCTTCGAAATGTCTAAAGAAAGGTTGTATCATTTACATGGCACAAGTGATTGTTGATGAGCCTAAACCGAAGATAGAAGACATTCCCGTCATTTCGGAGTATCCAGAAGTTTTCCCTGAAGATCTACCTGGTTTGCCACCAGATCGACAAGTGGAATTCAGGATTGACATCATCCCTGGAGCAGCACCTATTGCTAGAGCACCTTACAAGCTAGCACCAACCGAAATGAAGGAATTAAGGACCCAGCTGGATGAACTACTAGCTAAAGGTTTCATTAAACCTAGTTCGTCTCTCTGGGGAGCACATGTCCTGTTTGTGACGAAAAAGGATGGATCGATGCGTCTATGCATCGATTATCGCAAGCTTAATAAAGTCACGATAAAGAATAGATATCCCTTGCCGAGGATCGACGATTTGTTCGATCAATTACAAGGGGCAAGTTATTTTTCGAAGATTGATTTGAGGTCAGGCTACCATCAACTGAAAGTCAGAGATGAAGACGTACATAAAACCGCATTTAGGACTCGTTACGGTCACTACGAGTTCCTAGTGATGCCTTTTGGGCTCACAAATGCACCGGCTGCGTTCATGGATCTCATGAATCGCGTTTGCAAGCCGTACTTAGACAAATTCGTCATCGTATTCATCGACGACACTCTTATCTATTCTAAGAACCAAGCTGACCATGAGAAACACCTACCCTGTATTCTCAAACTCTTACATCATGAGAAACTCTATGCCAAATTCTCTAAGTGCGAATTCTGGCTTCGAGAAGTCCAATTTCTCGGACATGTAGTGAGTGACCGTGGTATCCAAGTGGATCCCGCTAAAGTAGAGGCTGTCATGAATTGGCAAGAGCCAAAGACGCCTACTGAGATTCGTAGTTTCCTGGGGTTAGCAGGATACTACAGACGATTCATTGAGAATTTTTCAAGGATTGTTGCGCCCTTAACTTCCTTGACCAAGAAAAAGGAAAAGTTCGTTTGGGGCCCTAAGCAGCAAGAGTCCTTTGATATACTGAAGCAAAAGTTGAGCAACGCTCCTGTGCTGACACTACCTGAAGGTACCGAAGAGTTCGTAGTTTACTGCGACGCATCACACACCGGCATGGGATGTGTGCTCATGCAGAAAGGCAAGGTCATTGCCTATGCTTCGAGGCAGTTAAAGGTGCACGAAAAGAATTACACCACCCATGACTTGGAGTTGGGTGCCGTTGTATTCGCACTGAAACTATGGAGGCATTACCTGTATGGTATCAAGTTTGTGATCTATTCTGATCACAAGAGCCTTCAACATCTGTTTAATTAGAAGGAATTAAACATGAGGCAACGCCGTTGGATGGAGACTTTAAATGATTATGATTGTGAAATCAGATATCATCCCGGCAAGGCGAATGTAGTCGCCGATGCCTTAAGTCGAAAGGAAAGGGTGAAACCCATCCGAATCAATGCCAAGAGCATTGAAGTGAAAAATAATTTGATTGAAAGGTTGTTAGCTGCACAGAGAGAAGCTGTGTTGGAAGCTAACTATCCTAACGAGAAGCTAGGAGTAACTAAGGAGCAGTTAACTCTTGGCAAGGATGGAATTCTACGATTGAATGGACGAATATGGGTTCCAGTGTACGGAGGTCTACGAGATGTTATCCTCCAGGAAGCCCATAGTTCCAAATATTCCTTTCATCCTGGAGCCGATAAAATGTACCAAGATCTAAGGGCAAGTTATTGGTGGATAGGCTTGAAAAAGTCTGTAGCCACCCATGTAGCAAAATGCTTGACTTGTGCACAAGTCAAGGCTGAGCATCAAAAGCCGTCTGGCTTGCTACAACAGCCTGAACTTCCCGAGTGGAAGTGGGAATGCGTAACTATGGATTTTATTACCAAGTTACCCAAGACAAGGAAAGGAAATGACACGATATGGGTTATAGTTGATAGGCTGACTAAATCAGCACATTTCTTACCCATCAAGGAGACTTATAGCTCCGACATGTTAGCCCAGTTAAATGTTGATAAGATTGTAGCTTTACATGGCATACCTGTGTCTATTATCTTCGATAGAGATACTAGATACACGTCTCATTTCTGGAAGAGTTTCCAGCAATCTTTGGGCACACGTTTAAATTTTAGTACGGCTTACCATCCTCAGACTGATGGTCAGAGTGAGCGTACTATTCAAACGTTGGAAGACATGCTACGTGCATGTGCTATCGATTTAGGTGGTAGCTGGGATAAGCACCTACCATTAATCGAATTCTCCTACAACAATAGCTACCATACCAGCATAAAGGCTGCGCCTTTCGAGGCATTATACGGTAGAAAGTGTAGATCGCTTGTTTGTTGGGCGGAAGTTGGAGATGTCCAATTATCAGGACCAGAGATAGTCTTCGAGACGACGTACAAGATTGTCCAGATTCGAGACCGTCTCAAAGCTGCCCGAGATAGGCAGAAGAGTTACGCAGATCCAAAGCGTAAAGATTTTCACTTCGAAGTAGGTGAAAATGTGTTACTTAAAGTATCACCCTGGAAGGGGGTGATGCGTTTCGGTAAGAAAGGCAAGCTAAGCCCGAGATACATAGGACCTTTCGAGGTTATCGAACGGGTCGGGTCAGTTGCCTCATACAATCTAAACTTACCGGAGGAGCTCAATGGAATTCACAATGTATTCCACATCTGCAATCTAAAGAAGTGCTTCGCTGATCAATCATTGGTGATACCTCATACAGATGTGCATATAGATGAGAGCTTGAAATTTGTGGAAAAACCTTTGTCGATTGAAGATCAACAGGTGAAGAAGCTTCAGAGGAAACATGTACCTATAGTAAAGGTCAAGTGGGATGCCCGTAGAGGTCCCGAATTCACGTGGGAAGTTGAAGCCACGATGAAAGAGAAATACCCTTATTTGTTTGAGTAAATCTCGGGTCGAGATTTATTTTAAGGGGGTGAGGATGCAATACCTCGAAATTTTGTGTCCAATAATGTGTTAACACGTGTCATGAGATTACACGTGGCATTTAATATTTAATAAAGGACTAAAGTTGACAAACCTGGAAAGTATGTAAAATCGAGGGTTATAAATGTCAACGGAGGGTAAATATACTGTATAGTAACCCTAAATGATGCTCGTACCTTCAAACGAATAAATCATGGATCGTACGAAGCGAAACGCTGGAGAAAGTGAGAGATTACAAGCTACAGGGGTTAATTGTGTCGAGATGTTTAATTTATACCTCTGAGTGACCCTTTGACGAACCCGAGGCTTTGTAACAGTAAAATACGCTCACTAGAATACACTACGTAAATCTCGCGAAGTTCCGTTTTAAAACGAGAAAGTTATGATCAAATTCGTATGAGAGGGGTTAAAAGCGTCAATTATAAAAGTTAAGGCTTTTCGAATAATAATTAAACTAACCGGGGACTTAACAACGCGGTTAAAAGTCACAAGGCTCTTAATTGTAATTAACCGAGGGCCAGATCGCAAAGTTACCCCTTCAAACCCGAAAGGTCAGGTTAATGATTACGAAAGATTCGGTTAATCATTACAAAAGATTTAAAAATCTTGGAAATCAGACGTGACGCGGGCCGTGTAAAGGTTAGGGGCTAGTTGACGTGGGCCGCGAGCCACCTGTTAATCCGGTTTCTGACATATGGATTCAGGCGGCCCGCGAACAAGTTGCATGATTTTTCATGCAGGCCGCGTGAAACGCCCAGATGCAAAAACTTTGGACAGACTTGCTTTTTGAGCTAGTGAATGATCATAGAGGCAATTAATGAAGCATGGGCGCCCTCTACATGCCCCCTAGCATCAAGGGCCACCTGCTGATCATCCATGCTCCATTGTAGAGTGAGTTGTGATGATCCTAAGCCTCATTTTTCACTATAAAAGGCCATGCATTGTGCCTAAGTGAAACACACCTCAAAACATACCTTCTGATCATTCTTGGAGCTCTCAAGCTTTCCTCTATCATTCTAAGTCGTGCACTAAGCTTCTGTAAGTTGAGTAACCCTTTGTGGTTTCGTTCTTCATTAGTTTTATCTTAAAAGTCAAACCTTCGTAATTAACGGTTGATATAACGATTAATCACAAATGGTCCAGTGATTAACCGAAACAAAAGTAGTTATAAGTTGGTATTTATGTGGGTAATAAACCCCTAAAAGGGTTCCCCCTGATCACCACTCTAACTAGTCCAAACGTTGAGTCAAACGTGCTTAGAAAAAGTCAACAGAAATGTCATTTTGCGATTTCTTGCATAATCTGTAATGTAGATGATATGCAACCTGTTTGGACACTCATAAAACATGATAATAAGAATATTAATAAGTCTAAGCTTGTTTGATCCGACCATTTTCTGTTTAGACCCGGTTCGGAGCCGAAAGTCGCAAAACTTTGACTTTTGCTTTGACTTCAGTTCTGACCCGTTTTAGTGTAATATAGAAATGCCTTAGGACTCTCTTAGGACCAGGTTACATGATGGTATCACCCTCTGTGACCGGTTCGTTGTTTGTCCGAGTCTTTTGCACATTTCCGTTAAATGCTTAAAGGTTGACCGTAACGCCCTTTTCAAATTAAAACAAGAATTTCGGACAAGTGAAAGGATCATAACCTTGGTTACTGATTTCTAAGCATGTCCCTAAAATTTCACGTCAATCCGAGGTCCAGATTATGAGTTATGCTAAATAGCGTAAATTGTGAAAACTTTTGTAATTAACGGCGCAATTAGCATAACGCCTATCTAAACCCGGATTTCGACACCAAACCTTTTGCTCACTTATGTAAAATAATATTTTGGGATTTTTAAATATTTTTAATTGTTTCTATTGAAGCTGAAGCTATCCAAAGACTAAAGACAGTGCAAGATTACTTGAAGATTGCAAGAAGACTGAAGACAAAGTTTTTATGAAGCTATTGTCAAGGGGGAGTTTGTTGGTGCATGTTTGTGACAACAGCTTAGATTTGGTCTTTGGATATCTTGTAATTAGTTATTCGATAAACGGTTAGCGGGTTTAGCTTTGTAATAGTGAGATTATAGAGTTTGGACTAAACTAAACCCATTTGGGTCAAGGGGAGATGAATTGGGCATTGCCCATGTGCAAACCCTAGTCCAACTTGTAAACCTTGTGGTATATAAACAAGGTGAGAGCTTAGCTTGGACGAATTTGTGGTTAGGGTTTTGATTTGATTGTAATTCCTTGTGATTGATAATCAATAGAAAACCCGGTTTGAAAGTGATTGCTGATTTCTGTTTCTACACGTTTTCTGCTATATTCTGATCAAGAGGATTCCGCACTCTTGATTGGAAAGACGATTCTGTTAAAGATCCATACATCAAGGGGACCTACATTATGTGTCTCTTAAAGTCAGTCAAATGTTAAAACGTGCACCAACTCCCTTAAACACCAAACATGTCGTAGATTTAGCTAATGGAAAGAGTCTAGAGGCCACACACATAGTTCAGGGTTGTAATCTTATCCTCGCTGATCAAGCTTTCTCTATCGACCTCATTCCTATAGTTTTGGGTAGTTTCGACATCGTCGTTGGTATGGATTGGTTATCCAAGCAGCAAGCAGAGATCCTATGTAAGGAGAAGATCATCCGTATTCCCCGTTCTGGTCAAGAACCTCTCGAAGTTCAAGGCGACAAGAGTGGTGCCATGGTTGGCATCATCTCCTTCCTGAAGGCTCATAAATGTTTACGAAAGGGTCACACTGCCATTTTGGCACTTATTACTGATGCATCAAAGAAAGAGAAAAGAATAGAGGATATCCCAGTTGTACGCGATTTTCCTCAAGTGTTTCCTGAAGATTTACCTTGTCTACCGCCTCATCGCCAGGTCGAGTTTCAAATCGAGCTAACTCCTGGAGCAGCACCTATAGCTCGCGCACCATATCGTTTAGCTCCAACTGAACTGGAAGAACTGTCAAAGCAATTGCAAGAGCTCTTGGATAAGGGCTTTATTCGTCCTAGCTCTTCGCCTTGGGGAGCTCCAGTACTATTTGTGAAAAAGAAGGACTGTACCTTTAGGATGTGCATTGATTACCGTGAACAGAACAAGGTTACAGTGAAGAACCACTATCCTCTCCCTCGTATTGACGACTTATTCGACTAGTTGCAAGGGTCGAGCTTCTATTCCAAGACTGATCTAAGGTCAGGTTACCATCAGCTGAGAGTCCGGGATGAGGACGTCTCTAAGACAACATTCAGAACTCGCTATGGCCACTACGAGTTTCTAGTCATGCCATTCGGGCTAACAAACGCGCCTGCAGTTTTCATGGATCTTATGAACAGGGTGTGCAAACCCTATCTAGACAAGTTTGTGATTGTTTTCATCGACGACATTCTGATCTACTCCAAGAGTCAAGAGGAACATGAGCAGCATCTGCGAATTATCTTGGAACCTCTGCGAAAGGAACAACTGTACCCCAAGTCTTCAAAATGCGACTTCTGGCTTCGTGAAGTCCACTTTCTAGGCCATGTGGTGAACAAGGATGGGATTCATGTTGATCCATCCAAGGTAGACTCGATCAGGAACTGGCCTGCACCGCGTACACCAACGGAAATACGCCAATTCTTGGGTTTGGCGGGTTATTACAGACGGTTCATCAAAGACTTCTCAAAGATTGCACAGCAGGTTACTCTACTGACACAGAAGGGTGTCACTTATCATTGGGGTAATCCCCAGGAAACCGCTTTTCAGCACTTAAAGGATAGACTCTGCAGCGCACCTATTCTCTCATTGCCAGAGGGCACGGACGATTTTGTGGTCTATTGTGACGCAACAATACAGGGGCTTGGTTGTGTATTGATGCAGTGAGAAAAAGTTATTGCTTATGCTTCGCGTCAACTTAAAGTTCACAAACGGAATTACACGACGCACGATTTAGAGCTGGGAGCTGTTGTTTTTGTAGGATCGGAATCTGACCCGAACGAGTCAATCAGAAGAGTTTGATCAGATACAGGTGAGGAAAGCAAGTACCTGACGTAGAAACAGCTAGATATCTCTTTAATTCTCTTTTCTCATTAATTTGACAGCTTTTACAATCGATTCTCACACCGGCAGCACCTCGGTATGGAATTTCGGAAGTTACAAATGTGGACCTCTCTTATGGTATTTATAGGAAATGTGGACCTCTTTTACGGACGTGACGAATAAGAGGGCCAACTATGTACGAATAAGGGGTCCAAGAATGTGAGAGGTGGACCTCTTATACGGCATGTCCGTATAAGCGGTCCAAGACTCTAAAAAGCCTAAACTCTCCAGTTTTCTCGTAAAACGCGCCCTAATCTATACAATACAATGAAAGACTCGATCTAAGACGAAATCAACAGATGTAGTGCACCAACAGACTCCCCCTCAGATGTTGATGGAGTCGACTATCGAGTCACAACAATGCTATGTCTTCACATCTTCAGTCTTGATCAGCCTCTGGGCTTTTCTTTCTTTCTGTCTTCAGACTCCCCCTCTCGATTTACTGGCATTCCTTTGTTTTTCAGTAACATCTTCAGGATCGTTGTCTGTCTTTTCATCAACTTCTCATCTTATCCTGCACATTCTCTACCCAAAACATAAGTTTTACATTTTTAGAATAAAGATGAATGCACTACAACAAACTCTTCTTCAGATCAAACTGAAACTTTATCAGTGACAATATTGATGAACCACTTGAAAGGTTAAATTGTGAAAACATGTAATCTCCACACACTCACTCCCCCTCAAATATTTCTCATCATGTTTAGCACTCGGAATTTTGAAAATCTGCTTTTCAATACCAGTTGTCGAAAATCTTTTTGACTTTTCAAAATTTTATGCTAAAACACACTAAAAATCTTTTTGGATTTTTGACATAAGAGAAATAAAATGCAGTAAAGAAATATTTACAAACATTATTTTTGTGAGTTTGTGTAAGAGGATCATATCAGCTTATGAGACAAATCACTAACACCGTTAAGCTTTGATTTCATTTTAAGTTTTAAACAATTTACCTAGATTGTCAGTATACTGATCCACTTAAATTTTTACACAATCGTTCAACTGATCTAAGATATGATCAGATTTACAGGTAAATATACTACAACTGATATCTGTATATAAATTAGGGGATATGCGAGGGCTGAGGGATCTCAGGTCGATACTTTCGTATGCGCAGAGAGATATCAGCTTCGACTTTACGGTGTGTCCCCTTTAGGAGAACTTTTAGCTACAACAACTGATTATCAATTTTATTGTCTAATCAGCTGAAGGCTTTATGCTATTTTTCAAGCATTTTGCAGCAAGTATTATCCTGGGACTAGGTCAGAACTTCCATTCAGCAGAAGTCCCGGGATAATACCCCAGATATCACAGAGTATAAGAACCTAGTATATCAGAAAAAGAAACCTTTCAAACGAGATTTCAGGGGTTACCTATATATCCAAGAATAGTTACCCACAAATCAAGCAAGTTTGTTTTAGGTTTATATCTTGTCACAGATTATTAAATGTGCAAAAATCTACTGACACATCCGCAGTAAGATTGTTTAACACTTTTAAACTTTCCAAATCTTTAGCATGTTGTGATAGTCTGCTGATGTACTATCATTTCCTCTTTTTACAACAAACTCATTTTTTAGTTTTATCATGTTTTTGTCTTTTTCAAATTTTCTAATGTTTTTGGATTTTCTGAAATTTTCTACTCCCCCTAAAATGCAAACACATTAACGAAAATTGAAAACAAATTGTACAAAAACATGACAACCGATATCAAATCGCATCAATTTGCAATTTACTTGGCATAAACAATCAAAACTCCCCCTATCAACAAACTATTTTCTCATTTAGATTTCAAAACACTTAAGTTTGTTTTAATCAAAATGATTGTTCCGGAAAATAAGTTTGGTTGATTTTAATACTAAGTTCGGGGATGTGGTTCATCATCTTGTCTCTCAATCAATTGTAGGAAAATGCAAGTACAAATTAATGTCCTTGATTTACCATATACACAAGTTATGCACAATCAAATCTTACCACTTGTAAACAACCATAACCAAACCTTTTTACCGTTAGCATGATTGACATTACCATATTAAATTCCTCAAGAAAGATGCCGATACCTGCTCCTCGTTTACCTACCTGGAAGCTCCGGCATAGTCCTTTAACCTGTAAAGTTTTAACAATATCAAACATTTTCAAATCATCCTAATTAAACATGAAAGATGCCGATTCCTGATCCACGATATAAACTTGGGATCTCCGGCATAGTCCGGTGTTTTAATCAAACATAATGTCTATCCAAGCCTCACCAGGCTTGGGTGACTTTGGAACACATCTGTCCTACCAACATTTTGATTTATAAAACTCTTTAGCATCCTTTACCTTCTTATCAACCATCTTCCCAAAAATATGTTTAACTTTCCCGTTGAAAGCCTTATCAACATCAAATTCTCCTTTATCAGTGAAGAATTGATTTGAGATTTCTACCTTTCCAACTTTCTTAATCAAATTTTCTTTTGATAGTTTTGGAAAATTCTCATCGTTCACCACTGGAACGAAATTCACAATCCTTTTATCAACCAATGACTCCTCTGATTTTATGGAATCAGATTCATTGTCAGAATTACCTTCAGATTTAACAACCCATTTTTGTTTACTTAAATCACCTCTTCTTTTGTAAAACCTGTTTGAACTTTCTCCTTCCTCAGAAGTAGAATTTTCAAACTTTTTAACAATTTTTTCAGATTGTTCTTTCTTATCATAATTTTGAGAAGTAGTCTTTCTCCAAACAGAGTTAGAAGAAACTCCCTGTTTTTGGTAGTTGGTCTTGGGGCAATTCCAAGCTATGTGTCCAACTTCCTGGCATTTGAAACAGATTCTTCTATCAACTCTTTGAGCATATTTTCTCACATTCTTCTTCACTTCAGCAAGAAACTCTTGATTCGACTGCTTCCAGAACGGTTTCTTCTGCTCATCCTCAGAACTCCCACCTGAAACAAATTTTGTTTTTGGTTTATAAGTTTTCTGATTTTTATGATTTTCTGAAGAATTGAAACCAAGACCTTTCTTTTTGAGATTACCATTATGGTTTGGTTTCGTTTGATAACCTGAACCATTACCGTAACCCTTTTTCTTGTTCAATCTCTGTTGAACTCTTGAAGTGTACTTTTTAGGTTTTTCAGTAAGATTTACATCTTTTATTTCAGAAATATTAATTTCTGTTAATTTGAAAACCTGTTTGATCATTTCAGTTTTGACACTTCTTATTGGGAATTCCTCATCAGAATATAATTTGTCTGAATCATTCAATGTATAAGCTACTTTGATTGATTCATCATTCAAATTAGATTGTGATAACAGGAATTCTTTATTATAAACCCTCTTAACCGGTGAACTCGGACTCTTTTCTGACGAACTCGAACTTTCAGACTTAGACTCCGACTTTAACTCTTCATCCATATCCAACACCTGATCGACAACACTTTTAACTAACTCGGACTCATGATCAGTATCAGACGCTGCTGTGAATGTAACATCAATATTGTCTGGTAATTCATCAGTGATTTCAGACTTTAATTTGATGTTTAGAGCCTTGTCTACTTGTTCCACGTTTGGTTTCCTGGGGGAATAACTCTCAAAGATAGGAGGCGGACATCTGTTATACTTGACACTTGGTTTCTTACCAGTATCCTCTTCTTTTCCTTTCTTCTTGAAAGCTTCAAGACCTGCGACAGTAGGATAAACACGATCAATCAGATAATCACAAGTAGTATAACTCAAAAGTAATCGGTTAATCCTTTCACTCTCGATTCTCTCAAGTTCCAACTCCTTCTTCAAGTTAGCACAATCTTCAATGTAATCATTGATGACGCTTTGCTTTGTCATTAAAGTTGCATTCATTTTGTCATTTGCCTTTTCAAATTCTGCATTTGCTCTTTTCAATCTGTCAACTGTCCTGTTCAATACGTCGTATGACTCTTTAACGTACTTCACATCTGACAGTAAATCTTCCTTCAATTTCTCCAACTCAGCAAACTTTTTGTCTTTCTCATCACATTCTTTGCAAGATTCTGAACATTTCTCACAAGGCTTAGCAACTTCAATTACCTTTTCAACTATCTTTTCAACTTCGACAGTATTTTCAACTTCTACAATTTTCTCGACTTCGACAATCTTTTCTATTTCGACAAACTTTTATACTTCGACTATCTTTTCAACAATTTTCTCAACTTCCACGAGTTTCTCGACTTCGACAATCTTTTCTACTACTTTCTCCACTTCATCAATCTTCTCAATTGCAATCTCAGCAGTTGCTTCAACTTTTGTTTCTACAGCTTCAGTCTTCGCCTTCTCATCAGCGAGTAGGTTTGCTGTTTCTAGCTCTTTCTGCAATCGAGCAAGCTTCTTCTGATTCAGCATCTCAACTTTATCTGCATAGAAAAAATTAAAACTGACAGGATCAATGCTTTTTCTACATTTGTTAAGATACTCTTCCTCATCATCCGTATCAACATCACTTCCAAGATCTGGAAATATTGGAATTCTTTTCAGACAATCCTCATTTTGATCCAGAATCCTGGTAACAAGTGCCAAATTAGATTTAGTTTCACTAGGTATATATCTGTCCCAGCTAAATCCCTGTGCTACAACCTCATCATTCTGATCAATTATTCCATAATAAGCTTTCCTATTCGCTTCTTCAATCATTCTCCCATGAGCAGTTTGCGGTTACTTTTGTTGAGGTTTTTGATCGATTTGATGAAAGATCGATTTCTGATAATAATTTCTCTTTTCTTGGCTACCAGTTGATTATTGGTTCTTACATTCCCGTTTAAAATGACCTTTTCCTTTACATCGGAAACAGGTAACTTTTGATTTGTCAAAACCAAGTGGAGAAGCAGCCATTCCTCGAAACTCGTCTCTGCCAGTAATCTGTTGAAATTTTTCAGCTCTCCTGCAAGCACTAGCTAAGCACCACTTCACATCCATCAGCTCAAGCTCTTCTGCATCAATTTGGTCGTAATCTTCTTTTTTCAGCATCGGATTACCAATTCTTCCGGCAATCAGGCTTTCATACGACTCTAACTTGGCGACAAGAGATGCCATGTGTTGCTTTGCTACCTCGGGAGAAAGAGGTTGACCATTCTGGATGTTCAGTGTCACATTGCACTGCAGATTTGAAGTATTTTGCTTTTGAGGGCTAGACGTGTCGTGGTTTGGATCAAAACTTGAGAATGATGAAGTAGATCCACCACTTTGAGTTGTAGTACTTGCATTTGGACAGCAGAACCATCAGCACTGAATGCGGTACTAATCTTTGGGCTTTGACTGCGTTGACTGGGAGTGGTCTCAAACTTGTTCCCACGATAATATAGACTGACATCTTGCTTTGCATTTGGATTTGTCATGATAGCTGTCTTTAGAATGTCCAGCTCCTGCTCTTCGGTTTTCTGAATAAACTGAGCCAAATTCATACTCTCGGACTTTCTCATAAGTTTCACAACCATCAAATATGTTCCCCACTTTTGCTGTGGTAACGCCTCAGCTAGTTTATCAACCCACTCATCATCCTCTTTCTTGATATCCAACCTACCCATTTCCAATACTAAATGACAGTATCTATCTATAGTTTGTTTCGTAGTTTCATGATCGAAAGCGGTAAATATGTCAAATGATTTCTTCAATAATGCCTTCTTGTTCTTGATCATATCAGCACTCCCCTCTGAATTTCTGAATCAACGCTTCCCAGATGGATCTAGCAGTTCCGTTATGTTGAAGTAAGACAAAGATATCTTCTTTAACTGCTTGCTGAAGGATGCTGATCATCATCTTCTCACTTGTGTACTTCAATTTGTCAGCTTCTGTAAAATCGTTGAAACCTTTTTCCAATCCACGTTCATTCTTCGGCTTCTTGTAATCTTTCAGTAACGAACACCATGCTTCGAATCTGTAAGCTTGAACCCAATTCTCGAATCGGTTCTTCCATCCCTGAATATCTTCAATATACATGAGCTTCGGCGGTTTTTGATGAGTGCCCGTCTCATTCTCATTATACAACGCTTCAGCAGTAGTTACAGGAGCAACGGGTGTCGCGAACGCATTGTAGAACTCTTCAGCCATGTTTTACAGCGTAGATGATGCTTTGGGAAATACCTGACGTAGAAACAGCTAGATATATCTTTAATTCTCTTTTCTCATTAATTTGACAGCTTTTACAATCGATTCTCACACCGGCAGCACCTCGGTATGGAATTTCGGAAGTTACAAATGTGGACCTCTCTTATGGTATTTATAGGAAATGTGGACCTCTTTTACGGACGTGACGAATAAGAGGGCCAGCTATGTACGAATAAGGGGTCCAGGAATGTGAGAGGTGGACCTCTTATACGGCATGTCCGTATAAGTGGTCCAAGACTCTAAAAAGCCTAAACTCTCCAGTTTTCTGGTAAAACGCGCCCTAATCTATACAATACAATGAAAGACTCGATCTAAGACGAAATCAACAGATGTAGTGCACCAACATTTTTCGCGCTTAAGATATGGCGACACTACCTGTACGGTACCAAGTGCACTATTTACACCGATCACAGGAGTCTCGAGCATATTTTCAAGCAGAAGGAATTGAACATGCGGCAACGTCGATGGGTTGAACTACTCAATGATTACGTATGTGCTATCAAGTATCATCTAGGCAAATCCAATGTTGTGGCTGATGCCCTCAGTCGAAAAGATACTACACCTAGGCGTGTACGAGCCTTGCAGCTTACTATCCAGTCCAGTCTTCCTGCTCAGATTCGAGATGCTCATGTAGAAGCATTGAAACTAGAAAATGTCAAGGCTGAAGCCTTACGCGGTTCAAGGCAGCGATTAGAACAGAAGGAAGACGACGCCTACTATGTAACGGGGCGTATTTCGGTCCCACTATTTGGCGGTTTACGAGAACTTGTGATGGATGAAGCGCACAAGTCTCGCTACTCGGTACATCCAGGTTCGGATAAGATGTACCACGATCTTAAAACTACGTATTGGTGGCCAAGCATGAAAGCCCTCATCGCTAACTACGTCAGCAAATGTTTGACCTGTGCAAGGGTCAAAGTTGAATATCAGAAACCATCAGGCCTACTTCAGCAACCTAAGATACCGCAGTGGAAATGGGAGGAAATTTCTATGGATTTCGTTACTGGCCTGCCTAGATCCCAGCATGGAAACGATACTATTTGGGTGATCGTAGATCGACTCACAAAGTCTACTCATTTCTTGGCTATCAAAGAAACGGATAAGTTCTGTCACACCCTGGCTTTGCGGAAGCGTGGTTAATTTGGTGTGACTTCTTAATACCGTAGCTTAATCATAACAAAGCTATATGAATTAAAAACATGCAGGATCATCCATTAAGTTTTGAAAACCAAATACAATACCATTGTTTTAACGGGAATACACCCTACAACCATAATCTTGTTCAACAACCAAACAAACATAAACACAGTTTAAGGACTGTGACTTGTCCAGGAAAGAGTCACATTCCCTAAACCCCGGATGACCTCGGAAACTAGTGCAGCGGGAAAACGTGCCATACCGTGCCAGATCCTTTAATTCCCTGAAATACATGTAAGTTGAAAAATCAACAATAATGTTGAGCGAGTTCATGCGTTTAGTATGTGCGCGCGAATAAACCTTTACAATCATTGTAAGTGTGAATATTTTTGTAAACTCTGGTATGAAAGCAAATGAGGAAGCCTATCAGTTAATGTGTACCACATGGTCCAACCTGCGGGCGCATGGGTGGGGATAGGACAAAGTCACCACATGGTCCAACCTGCGGGCGCATGGGTGGTATTACGACAAGGTCACCACATGGTCCAACCTGCGGGCGCATGGGTGGTGTTACGATAAGGTCACCACATGGTCCAACCTGCGGGCGCATGGGTGGTGTTAAGACAAGGTCACCACATGGTCCAACCTGCGGGCGCATGGGCGAGGTTTGTTATGCTCAAATAGGCCTATCACTTCTATCCCTCGATCGTACTACGAGGACTAATGATCTTTAAGATTTCGCCTACCCAATCACATAACCTAACAGTTCCTTCCGTAGCTGACCATACCATGTAAGAAATATTCGTAAACATAGTAACATGTATTTCACCCCCGCAGTTAAGTAAACTGAAAACAGTTAGAGAAAAGGGGGACATGAACTCACAGTGAGTGCGTCACAATATCAAGTAATCCAAATGTCCGAAAGCTGCGCAACGACCTACATGTGCTAATTCTATTAGACGGATGGCCGTGCTTTAGCTTCTTAGTTTATATTTTTGGGAAACCGGTTAGACAACCGCTCCGTGTGTCTACTTGATAACGTATTCTCCTTCCCAAGGATGGGGGAATTAATACATGTGTAATTATATCATTTTATTAAGTCCCACTTAATATATTTTATTCCTAATTCCAAAATATATTTATTTTTCTCAAAAACAATATATTTCCTTTTCCATATAATACTTTCCCAAAATAATATATTGACAACACACGCGCTTATGAATATTTCCGAATAAAGCGTACGTTACGTTTTGGCGATTAAGTGGTAATGATAATTACCGTTGTAACTTATATATTCGTCGTGTAAGCGTTTGTATTATTTTGGGTTCATCAACGTTTGTAAATATTATTTTTACTCTAAAAATAATATTTATATATTTTCACAAAATAATCATAAACAGTGTGGTGAATAATATATTTATCGAATAAATATTTATCACGTTTAGCTTTGTGAAAATCCCACCTCCGATTATTTATAAATAAAGTTGTGGCGAAATATATTTGAAAACATGTCAAAGTAGTCTAACACTTGTATATAATTCTAAGTGTTAGATTTTAGGAAAATTTCGCCAGAGTTTCCCCTGTAACTGGAGGTGGCCACGCTTTCAAGCGTATCATTTTCTTTTACAAAATCATTTCAATACTTCCTTTAAATCAACCAATCAATTTCCAATACAATCAACAAGTTTCAACACTTCAAATTTGTAGATTAAAATGTGAAATCGCATTATCACACGAACTTGTAATTTTTCCGAAAGTCGTTTTGTAGATCACTTTATATTTAGTGGATCTATACATAAAATAACTTAGTCTTGCAAAAACCCCGTTTTTGGAACAAATCACTTCTTACAACTTCCCGACAATTTTTGTAAAAATGGTTATTTTGCCGGATCTTTCATTTTATAAGTGTTTCTACACTTGTAGACTTTGAAAATCATATTTGTTAACATGTTAACCAACTTTTATAAAACATGATTTTCTCAATACCCGGTCCTACGAATATACCACTTGTACATACGTAGATCGGCTCGTTTTAAATACTATTTTTCATGTTAGAACACTTTTACACAAGTTCATGTTTCCCGTGTGGTGGAGTTTCACCTTTTAACCCTTGTACTGCTAGAAACAAGTGTATGTCAAGATTCGGGATCTTAACAAAGTCGGGTTAAACGATGATGAGAGCCACCACATCATAGATCGGGCCATATTAATCAACATATTCAAATACTACGACATTTACACGCGTTATGAGCTTTTATCCAACGATATACGCATTTTAGTAGACTTTAAAGTTTCATTAAGCGGGTTACCGACATTCAACCGACAAAAATCCTTTTAACCACTTTAGACATGACTAAAAACGAGTTTTAAACATTATACCTCTAGCTCGGGGCTAGGGAAGATTCTAGTCGAAAACTGCGTGGATAAAAGCTAACGGTAGAGGTCCTTCAACTTCCGTTTGTTCCGAACTTCGTTGTATGCGATCACCGACACTTGTACAAGCTTGGAATGGCAAGACTTGAACCGAAAAAATGGATGGATGGGGGTGCTATGTTCGGCCGTGAGGGAGGAGCAAGGGAGAGAGAGAGATTTTCTTGTGTGTGTGTGTTATGTGTGAGAGAGAGAGTGGAGGGTATTTATAGAGAAAAGTGCCTCGTTCTTCGCGTAATCTAATTAAATATAATAAAAATTGTACCCTCATGTACTCTCTAGTTGGCCGAATAGTTAGGGTGGTGGGGCCACCCGGTTCGTTTTCAATCGTTCAGTTACGGTTCAGTTAAGTTAAGTTGGTTACTTTAGGGTCTAACCTCGTTAGTTGTTTATTGCGTTATAAGGTGGGTGTTAGGGTAATCAGGGACCCTAACTGGCCCAGAAAAATACCAATAATATTTCTGGCAATATTTTTATGTTCCGGGTATAGTCCGGTTGTTCGGTCGGATGGTAATCCGTTAAAGTGCTTAAGTAATCCTTTAAGCGTCGTAATTAATATTTTTAGCGACACAATTTATTCTGCAAAGTGTCAGGAATATTTCCCCATGTTTTGGCACTTTATTAATTAGCTAGAAGCTAGTGTGTTGATAAAAGTGCTGTGTTTTGTGCTTAGAGTACGTTTTAGGCACATCCAATCTCTGTATCTTATTCCTAGAGACGCAATTATACAACCCTTGTATCCCTACACACACTATGGGTGTAGTAAAACAATTCCGGCTCATTCAGGCCTTTAGAGGCAGTGTCTGCCTGATGCTGGCTATATCAGCATGTCAAATAGGTTATCCGTTCAAGTGCTACTGTGCTTTTGTGCATCATGTTTGTCACTAAAGTTCAGTAAGTAAATAATGTAGTGACGGAAATCAAAGTATGATGCAGATATGTACAAGTATCAACAGTCAAGTAGCAGTTCATCAGTAATCTCAGTCAAGCACAGTAATTAAGCAATAATTAATAGTTAATTAAGTCGTACGGATACCTGGTTTAGTGAGGGTTGTCACATTCTCCCCCCGTTAAAGAAATTTCGTCCCGAAATTTAAGTTCTGCTTGTAGAAGCAGGGTTCTTACGAAATAAGTGGGGGTATTTCTCTTTCATTCGGTCCTCACGCCCCCAGGTGAAATCAGGACCATGTCTGGCATTCCAACGAACCTTGACGAGTTTGACACTGCTCCGGCAGGTCTTATTCTCTTTACAATCCGTGACCTCAACAGGTTCTTCAACGAAGTGGAGCGTGTCGTCAACATGAATTTCGTCAGTAGGAATGACAATGGTATCTTGAGTTAGACTTTTCTTCAGATTGGATACATGAAATGTTTCGTGAACCAAATAGAGTTCAGCAGGTAAGTCCAGCTTGCATGCTACGGTCCCAATTCTTTCCAAAACTCTGAAAGGACCATTATACCGCGGATTCAACTTCCCACGCTTCCCAAAGCGTGCCACACCCTTCCAGGGTGATACCTTCAACAGAACTATATCTCCTACCTCAAACTCCAGAGGTTTCCTGCTTCGATCCGCGTAGGCTTTCTGACGGTCACGAGCCGCACTGATGCGATCTCGGATCTGTGCAATCTTCTCTGTGGTTTCCTAGATTACATCAGGACCAACCAACTGTCTATCACCGGCGTCAGACCAACAGAGCGGTGATCTGCATTTGCGCCCATATAAGCTTCGAAAGGCGCGGCACCAATACTGGTGTGGTAGCTGTTGTTGTTTGAAAACTCAACCAGAGGCAAATGCTTATCCCAGCTACCGCCCAAATCCATAACACATGCTCCCAGCATGTCCTCTAACGTCTGAATCGTCCGCTTGCTTTGACCGTCGGTCTGCGGGTGAAAAGCGGGGCTCATATTCATCTTTGAGCCAAAGGCTTCTTGGAAGGATTGCCATATCCTTGATACGAATCTCCCATCTCTATCGGAGATAATCGAGAGAGGTACTCCATAGCGTGTAACCATCTCTCGCACGTATATTTCGGCCAATTTGCTCGTATTATGCTTTTCTCGGATAGGTAAGAAGTGTGCTGACTTCGTTAATCGGTCCACTACCACCCAGATAGTGTCATGGCCTCTAGGCGTTCTTGGCAACTTTGTAATAAAATCCATGGAGATTTGTTCCCACTTCCACTTGGGAACCTCTGGTTGTTGCAGAAGTCCTGAAGGCTTCTGGTATTCCGCTTTAACCTTAGCGCAAGTTAAACATTTGCTCATATAAACAGCCACATCGCCTTTCATCCTAGGCCACCAATAATAATCTTTAAGATCTTGGTACATCTTATCCGCTCCAGGGTGGATAGAGTACCGCGACCTGTGAGCTTCATCGAAAATAACCTTCCTTAAACCACCAAACAGAGGAACCCAAATCCTTAAAACACATCATTCCTTCCCTGTTTGGTTCTAATAACTTCTCCATCCCACGGAGATACTCTTCTTCAAGGTTTCTTTCTTTGAGAGCTTCCTTCTGCGTGGCACGAATGCACAGAGGCAAGTCGGTTCGAATAACCATCTCCAAAGCCCTAACCCTTATGGGCTTGATCCTCTCTTTTCGACTTAGGGCATCGGCGACCACATTCGCCTTCCCTGGATGATCATTAATCTCGCAGTCATATTCATTCAACAGTTCTACCCATCGTCTTTGCCTCATGTTCAACTCCTTCTGGTTGAATATGTGTTGGAGGCTCTTGTGATCTGTGAAGATTGTGCACTTCGTACCATAAAGGTAGTGTCTCCAGATCTTTAAAGCAAAAACTACTGCGCCTAGCTCCAAATCGTGTGTGGTATAGTTCTTTTCGTGTACCTCCAGTTGGCGTGACGCGTAGGCAATAACCTTTTGGCGTTGCATCAACACACAACCCAATCCCCGACGCGATGCGTCGCAGTATACCACAAAATCGTCTGTACCTTCCGGTAGAGCTAAGATTGGCGCGTTGCAAAGCTTATCCTTCAATATCTGAAATGCTTCCTCCTGTTTGATTCCCCAATCAAACTTCTTGTCCTTCTGCGTGAGGAGCGTTAATGGTTGGGCGATCTTTGAAAAGTTCTCAATGAACCTTCGATAATAGCCAGCCAAACCCAGGAATTGCCGAATCTCGGTTGGCGTTTTTGGCGTTTCCCAATCCTTGATCGCCTCGATCTTGGTTGGATCCATGTGGATTCGATCTCCATTTACCACGTGCCCAAGGAATTGGACTTCGTGTAGCCAAAACTCGCACTTAGAGGATTTGGCATACAGCTGCTCTTTCTTTAGCAGTTCCAAAATAGCTCTTAGATGCTGTTCGTGCTCAGCCTTTGTTCTTGAATAAATCAAGATGTCGTTGATAACACAATCATGAACTTGTCCGAGTACGGCTTGCAACTCTGTTTATCAAGTCCATAAACACTGCAGGTGCGTTGTCAAACCAAACGGCGTAACAAGGAACTCGTAGTGTCCATAACGAGTTCTGAAGGCTGTCTTCGGGATACTTTCCTCTTGTATCCTTAACTGATGGCATCTAGATCGCAAGTCGATCTTTGAGTAAAAGCTTGAACCTTGCAGTTGATCAAACAGATCATCAATTCTTGGCAGAGGGTATCTATTCTTGATCGCCGACTTGTTCAGCTCCCGGTAGATGATGTTTATCTGAAAACCATCATCCCTCTTTTTGACGAGTGGTAATGGGGTTACCCAAAAAGAAAATTTTGGTCTGTTATCTTACTTCTCTACCCATTGCTAAAACTTCTCTGCCATTCCTTGCATCTCCGAAAACGTAAGTTGCTACGATGCATTGACTATGGGTGCAGTGCTTGGAATTTATTGTGGAGGGGACGATTCCGGCAAATCTTCGAGGAAGACTTCGGGGTATTCTCCAACCACAGGGATGTCTTCGGGTTTTGGTTCTTCGGCTTCTCTTTCCACGACATGAGCCAAGAATGCAACACATCCTTTGCGCGAAAATTTTCCTGTCTTCTCTGCCTGATAATCCGTAGGAGCGTATCCTGCTCCATGAATCACAATCATTTCTCCGTTCGTCGTCGGGGTGCGGGTGACACTTTCCGCCGGGTTGTTTGACAACCAGTCCATCCCAATTATCACGTCGAAGCTTCCGATAGACTTGTTCTATCGAGAACTGGGTATCTAGGTTAATTACTACTAAAACAACTATATTTTCTGAAGCTAAAATTTGACAATACTGTCGAATAGAGCGTAACTTTGACTATTATGAGACGTACCGATATCCACGCTTGGATTCTATCCCTGCTGTTGAGCTTTCATCCACGTGCCTGAGTGTTCTTAGGGCAATACTTCCTGAAATGCCCCACATCACCGCAATTAAAACATGCTTGGCCACAGCCTTGATCGTTACCATCCCTGCCTTGATAGTTGTCGTCGTTGTTATTTCCTCCGCGATTTCCGTTACCATCTTGACCTTTATTTCCATGTTCAGTTCCTTGCCGACATGTTTCCTTGACATGTCCCACCTTACCACAGTTACCACACTTTCCATATCTACACCGCCCGTTATGGGGACGTCGACAGTTGTCGCACTTTGGTAGGATACCCGTGTACTCTTTTCTCTTTTTGGCCTTGTCGTCGCTACTCGACTGGGTACCCTGTTTGAAATTCGCCAACTTCCTCTTGTTGTCCCCAGATGACTCTACATGAGTCTCCTTTCTCTCCTCAGAGGCTGAAAATTTGTTCATCCTGATTGCTTCTTCTGTCAGGGCTACACTTAGGTTGATGGCCTCAGAGATTGTTGCAGGCTTTGATGCCGTTACCATGCTCATGATTTGGGGTGCCAATCCCCAAATGAAACGCTCAATCCTTTTAAACTCTGGATCTACCATGTAGGGAACGATACGCGATAGAAGTTGGAACTTCTCCACATACTCAGCTATTTTTGGACCATCCATCTTCAAATTCCAGAACTCAGTTTCTACCTTCTGGCTTTCTGTTCTTGAACAGTACTTTTTATGCATTAGCTCTTTCAGCTCGTCCCACGATAGAGCATACGCAGCAGCCTCGCCCATTGTCTGAACCTGAAGCTTCCACCATGACAGAGCCTCATCTCGGAACAGCCCGGTAATGTACGTGACCTGGTCTCTTGGGGCGCATTTGCTTGCACGCAAAACAGTGTCCGTCTTCTCAATCCAGCGGACGAAGGCTACGGCACCCCCAGTGCCGTCGAAATGTAGAGGCTGGCAGCCTAAGAACTGCTTGTAGGTGCAGCCGTTGGGTGGGTTATTTCCTGAGGTACCTCCGTTGCGCTCGGAGTGATGGGCCTCGTATTGTGCGATGACTGCAGCAATGATTCCCTGGAGTTCCGCCTTATTGGTGGGTATGCGTACATCCTGTCTTGGAGGCATCTTCCTATGATGATTGTACGGGTCAGGTCATAGTAAGTAAAATGTGCGTAGGTATACAGCAATATCAACACATAACATCTCATGTTATCAATAAATCAATAACATCTCATGTTATAGAACATAAACAATAGATCACTTTGATTGCATTGCCACAACTTGAGACCAGAATGTAAGGTTTACAGGTATCCAACTGTATCATACAACATCAATGACTTAGTAGGTGACGACCCTAGGCAAGTCGTGCGATCGCTGGACATGTTTAGAAATCTCTGGTTCGTCCATTCAAATTCCAGAACTTCACCTTAAGCTTCTGGATTCCAGTCCTAGAACAACATTTCTTCTCAATCATTTCCTTGAGCTCGTCCCAGCTCGTGCATAGGCAGCATTTGTACCAAGGGTCTGAATATGATGGTCCCACCATGAGAGTGTGCCGTCTAGTAATGACCTTGAGGTAAAGGTATCACTCCATTTGGGGCGAATAGTTTGTCTTTCTTAGAATGGAGTCAATCTTTTCAGACCAACGAACAAAAGCAATGGCGCCTCCTGTTCCATCGTAGTTCAAGGCCTGCAGTTCAGGAGTTGCTCATAGGTGCAGCTAATTGGAAGGTTACTTCCACTAGTGCCATTGCTGTGCTAAAAGCGAAGGGCTTTATGTCGTGCAATTGCCTGGGAGATGCGTTTTTGCAGCTCGGCTTCCATCCTTTGCAACGTACTGGTGTTTGTGTCACGCCTGGGTGGCATCCTCTTTTGCCGAAGTGGTATGAAGTGGGTTAGACAACTTTCCAATTGTCTTATAAGATACATAGCACCGTAAGCCATCATGTACTCACCCAATTTTACACATAAATATACTCAATGTATGGGTGGGGAAATAAATTACTGAGCCTTCACATAGGCTTGCCAATTTGGCTTGTTGCTTGAAATAGGATGAACTCAAGGCTTCATCGCCTTGGTCATTCGTGTTCGAGTTATTTCCTGCCACATTAGTTTTCATTAGCTTGACCCGCAGAGTCCACCAGGATTTCTGTGCACTACAAGTCGTTATTACGTGGGCCCCCGTAATAATAAATTGTCTTGCACAGTTACCCCAAATTTTCTCTCGTCCAAGCAGATGATCAATCAAGAAGCAACAGCAGGTGCATTGGCATGAACAGGGTCATGCTCTAATGCGGTGTTAGGAGCGATGCCTGGCTCAGGGGCCACGGCTGGCTCCGGATCAACAAACCCCATCTCAAAATCAGCTGGATCAACCATCACCGGGGGTTACAGGATCCTCCAAGGACTGGCCTAAGCGTATGAACTCAAGGTCATGGTCTGGATCAGAACCAGATAGAAGAACAGGATCACCCTCAAAACTGTGATCAAACTCAAAGCTGTGTGCGGGAAACGGTGCAGCTGATGATGCCGTATCAGGGTCGGCGTCGTGTGAATGGTGCTGCACTCCCTGTATATGCGAAAATGCGGATGTCAGGAACTCAAATGAGTCCGGGACAGGGAAATGGGCATAAGTCTCCCCTGCAGGAGCGTCCGCAAGCAGTAGGTTGATACCAGCAGCAATAGGGCCTCGCCCTCGAATGGGTCCTCCACTAGTAGCTCGTTATCGTCATCAGAGGCCACGTCGGGGGGCATATCAACAACAGAATAAGCGGCAAGGGGCACAGGAGTAGGGATCACCGCGAGTGGCAAATTCCCAACAAGATGGCCATCAGTAGGCTCTGCTACGACTTCAGGCAGCGCAAAAGGGCTGAAAGTCGTCATTGTCTGTGCCGGTAGTATCGGAAATGTGCACCTCGTGCTTCGATGTACTATGTCGTCTGATGCTATGGCCATGGGATTCGTAGCGTCCATCTTTCTTGTGTATGATGAAAGCATGACATTTGTAACATAAACACATATACGTATAACAATTAATCACATCCACATATAAACAGGTTAGCCAGCAATAAGCAATCAAATAATTCTCCTAGTCCCACTAGCCTCCCAGCCTCCCAGACTGATATTCCTAGTCCCACTAGCCAAATTCCTCCCAGTCTCTAAGACTGTTCTATCATCCACCTCGACCTCCTAGATCGAGCCTCGGCCTCCATGACCGAGCCTCAGCCTTCATGACTGAGCCTACTCTTCCTAGTCTCACTAGCCATCTACCTCGATCTCTAAGATCGAGCCTCGGCCTCCAAGACCGAGCCTCAGTCTCCAAGACTGAGCCTAATAATAAATAAATAAAATGTGCTCAACATGTGTTTATAAAAAGGTTTTGGATCTGGACTTAAGTGGTATGCAGTAAAAATGTTTTCGTGAGAGCCCTAGTGATCATAGTCTAGACTCGAGAAAGAATCCTAGTTCGCTATGATCAGAGCTCTGATACCAAGCTGTCACACCCTGGCTTTGCGGAAGCGTGGTTAATTTGGTGTGACTTCTTAATACCGTAGCTTAATCATAACAAAGCTATATGAATTAAAAACATGCAGGATCATCCATTAAGTTTTGAAAACCAAATACAATACCATTGTTTTAACGGGAATACACCCTACAACCATAATCTTGTTCAACAACCAAACAAACATAAACACAGTTTAAGGACTGTGACTTGTCCAGGAAAGAGTCACATTCCCTAAACCCCGGATGACCTCGGAAACTAGTGCAGCGGGAAAACGTGCCATACCGTGCCAGATCCTTTAATTCCCTGAAATACATGTAAGTTGAAAAATCAACAATAATGTTGAGCGAGTTCATGCGTTTAGTATGTGCGCGCGAATAAACCTTTACAATCATTGTAAGTGTGAATATTTTTGTAAACTCTGGTATGAAAGCAAATGAGGAAGCCTATCAGTTAATGTGTACCACATGGTCCAACCTGCGGGCGCATGGGTGGGGATAGGACAAAGTCACCACATGGTCCAACCTGCGGGCGCATGGGTGGTATTACGACAAGGTCACCACATGGTCCAACCTGCGGGCGCATGGGTGGTGTTACGATAAGGTCACCACATGGTCCAACCTGCGGGCGCATGGGTGGTGTTAAGACAAGGTCACCACATGGTCCAACCTGCGGGCGCATGGGCGAGGTTTGTTATGCTCAAATAGGCCTATCACTTCTATCCCTCGATCGTACTACGAGGACTAATGATCTTTAAGATTTCGCCTACCCAATCACATAACCTAACAGTTCCTTCCGTAGCTGACCATACCATGTAAGAAATATTCGTAAACATAGTAACATGTATTTCACCCCCGCAGTTAAGTAAACTGAAAACAGTTAGAGAAAAGGGGGACATGAACTCACAGTGAGTGCGTCACAATATCAAGTAATCCAAATGTCCGAAAGCTGCGCAACGACCTACATGTGCTAATTCTATTAGACGGATGGCCGTGCTTTAGCTTCTTAGTTTATATTTTTGGGAACCGGTTAGACAACCGCTCCGTGTGTCTACTTGATAACGTATTCTCCTTCCCAAGGATGGGGGAATTAATACATGTGTAATTATATCATTTTATTAAGTCCCACTTAATATATTTTATTCCTAATTCCAAAATATATTTATTTTTCTCAAAAACAATATATTTCCTTTTCCATATAATACTTTCCCAAAATAATATATTGACAACACACGCGCTTATGAGTATTTCCGAATAAAGCGTAAGTTATGTTTTGGCGATTAAGTGGTAATGATAATTACCGTTGTAACTTATATATTCGTCGTGTAAGCGTTTGTATTATTTTGGGTTCATCAACGTTTGTAAATATTATTTTTACTCTAAAAATAATATTTATATATTTTCACAAAATAATCATAAACAGTGTGGTGAATAATATATTTATCGAATAAATATTTATCACGTTTAGCTTTGTGAAAATCCCACCTCCGATTATTTATAAATAAAGTTGTGGCGAAATATATTTGAAAACATGTCAAAGTAGTCTAACACTTGTATATAATTCTAAGTGTTAGATTTTAGGAAAATTTCGCCAGAGTTTCCCCTGTAACTGGAGGTGGCCACGCTTTCAAGCGTATCATTTTCTTTTACAAAATCATTTCAATACTTCCTTTAAATCAACCAATCAATTTCCAATACAATCAACAAGTTTCAACACTTCAAATTTGTAGATTAAAATGTGAAATCGCATTATCACACGAACTTGTAATTTTTCCGAAAGTCGTTTTGTAGATCACTTTATATTTAGTGGATCTATACATAAAATAACTTAGTCTTGCAAAAACCCCGTTTTTGGAACAAATCACTTCTTACAACTTCCCGACAATTTTTGTAAAAATGGTTATTTTGCCGGATCTTTCATTTTATAAGTGTTTCTACACTTGTAGACTTTGAAAATCATATTTGTTAACATGTTAACCAACTTTTATAAAACATGATTTTCTCAATACCCGGTCCTACGAATATACCACTTGTACATACGTAGATCGGCTCGTTTTAAATACTATTTTTCATGTTAGAACACTTTTACACAAGTTCATGTTTCCCGTGTGGTGGAGTTTCACCTTTTAACCCTTGTACTGCTAGAAACAAGTGTATGTCAAGATTCGGGATCTTAACAAAGTCGGGTTAAACGATGATGAGAGCCACCACATCATAGATCGGGCCATATTAATCAACATATTCAAATACTACGACATTTACACGCGTTATGAGCTTTTATCCAACGATATACGCATTTTAGTAGACTTTAAAGTTTCATTAAGCGGGTTACCGACATTCAACCGACAAAAATCCTTTTAACCACTTTAGACATGACTAAAAACGAGTTTTAAACATTATACCTCTAGCTCGGGGCTAGGGAAGATTCTAGTCGAAAACTGCGTGGATAAAAGCTAACGGTAGAGGTCCTTCAACTTCCGTTTGTTCCGAACTTCGTTGTATGCGATCACCGACACTTGTACAAGCTTGGAATGGCAAGACTTGAACCGAAAAAATGGATGGATGGGGGTGCTATGTTCGGCCGTGAGGGAGGAGCAAGGGAGAGAGAGAGATTTTCTTGTGTGTGTGTGTTATGTGTGAGAGAGAGAGTGGAGGGTATTTATAGAGAAAAGTGCCTCGTTCTTCGCGTAATCTAATTAAATATAATAAAAATTGTACCCTCATGTACTCTCTAGTTGGCCGAATAGTTAGGGTGGTGGGGCCACCCGGTTCGTTTTCAATCGTTCAGTTACGGTTCAGTTAAGTTAAGTTGGTTACTTTAGGGTCTAACCTCGTTAGTTGTTTATTGCGTTATAAGGTGGGTGTTAGGGTAATCAGGGACCCTAACTGGCCCAGAAAAATACCAATAATATTTCTGGCAATATTTTTATGTTCCGGGTATAGTCCGGTTGTTCGGTCGGATGGTAATCCGTTAAAGTGCTTAAGTAATCCTTTAAGCGTCGTAATTAATATTTTTAGCGACACAATTTATTCTGCAAAGTGTCAGGAATATTTCCCCATGTTTTGGCACTTTATTAATTAGCTAGAAGCTAGTGTGTTGATAAAAGTGCTGTGTTTTGTGCTTAGAGTACGTTTTAGGCACATCCAATCTCTGTATCTTATTCCTAGAGACGCAATTATACAACCCTTGTATCCCTACACACACTATGGGTGTAGTAAAACAATTCCGGCTCATTCAGGCCTTTAGGGGCAGTGTCTGCCTGATGCTGGCTATATCAGCATGTCAAATAGGTTATCCGTTCAAGTGCTACTGTGCTTTTGTGCATCATGTTTGTCACTAAAGTTCAGTAAGTAAATAATGTAGTGACGGAAATCAAAGTATGATGCAGATATGTACAAGTATCAACAGTCAAGTAGCAGTTCATCAGTAATCTCAGTCAAGCACAGTAATTAAGCAATAATTAATAGTTAATTAAGTCGTACGGATACCTGGTTTAGTGAGGGTTGTCACAAGTTCTCTACTTTAGCAGACATCTACTTGAAAGAAGTTGTTTCAAGGCACGGAGTGCCAACCTCTATTATTTCGGATCGGGATGCACGATTCACGTCAGAATTATGGCAAGCAATGCACAAATCTTTTGGCTCTCGATTAGACATGAGCACAGCTTATCACCCTCAGACGGATGGGCAGTCTGAGCGCACGATTCAAACTCTAGAAGACATGCTTCGGGCATATGTTATCGATTTTGGCAACAGCTGGGAAAAACATCTCCCTCTAGTGGAGTTTTCGTACAATAACAGTTACCAAACCAGCATTCAAGCCGCTCCATTAGAGGCATTGTACGGACGTAAATGTCGGTCACCTCTCTGTTGGGCAGAGGTGGGGGATAGTCAAATCACAGGTCTAGAACTTGTAGTTGATGCTACTGAACGAATTGCGCAGATACGACAACGCATGGCAGCAGCTCACGACCGTCAGAAAAGTTACGCTGATAAGCGCAGGAAACCGCTCGAGTTCTAAGTTGGGGATCGAGTGCTACTCAAAGTCTCACCCTGGAAGGGTGTGGTTCGTTTTGGTAAACGAGGCAAGCTCAATCCGCAGTATGTTGGACCGTTCGAAATCATCGAGAAAATAGGCAAGGCGGCCTACAAACTGAACCTACCAGCTGAACTCGGTGCCGTTCACAATGTTTTCCACGTGTCGAATCTGAAGAAGTGTCTGTCAGATGAGACACTCATAGTTCCTTTCAAGGAACTTGCTATCGACGAGCGGTTGCAGTTCGTCGAGGAACCAGTAGAAATCACGGACCGGGATGTTAAGGTCCTCAAGCACACTAGAATACCTCTTGTTCGAGTTCGTTGGAACTCCCGTCGTGGCCCAGAGTTCACCTGGGAACGAGAAGACCAAATGAAACTCAAGTATCCCCAGTTATTCGAAAACCGTGCAACCACTACTAAGGCTGAAGCTACTACAGAATTTCGGGACGAAATTCCAAATCAACGGGGGGATGATGTGACACCCCAGGAAAACCAGTAAACGATGCAACTTACCTAGCTTCCTCAGTAACCGCATGCTAAATTTCGGGACGGAATTTCTTTCAAGTTGGGGATAATGTGACAACTCGAGTTTCTGAGATTCCACTTTCGCATTTATTGCACGTTCACTGTTTGTTTAGTTGTTTACTTGCACAATTGGTTTGCTTTGTAACTGTATACATTTCGGTTCAATAAAGTGTATTGTGATTGTGCATGGTTATGTGTTAAAGATTTGACAAATACAAGAACTTGGTGATGAAATTGTAAATTATATTGTGATGGGTGTGTTTTATGTAAAAGATGATACTTAGGGGTGAGTAGAGTACTTAGTGAAATTTTAATCACTCTTAACCCTAATCTTCTTCACTAATCATATCACAAAAATCAAGATACATACTTTCACATCCTCCAATTCTCTCTACAATCATCTTCTTCATCATTGGCACAAGCTCTCAATCATCACTCTTGATCCCTCTCTTTATCTAGAATCAATCCAAGGTAATTGTTTAATGATTATTTGTTGTCAATCATTGGCAGTTTGATTCATGCAAAAACCTAGTTCTACATACAATAGTTCTGTGTTTATTGATTGATTCTGGTTAT
Source organism: Helianthus annuus (assembly GCF_002127325.2). Taxonomy (NCBI): domain Eukaryota; kingdom Viridiplantae; phylum Streptophyta; class Magnoliopsida; order Asterales; family Asteraceae; genus Helianthus; species Helianthus annuus. The sequence goes on along the minus strand of NC_035442.2, from coordinate 3,715,376 downwards.
TGTGAAATGGTTATGATTGTTGTGTAATCATTTGCCTGATGATTAAGATGCATGATATGTTAGAACTGTTGATTGTTAATTTGATTACTGCACAGGCCAATGTATGAAATTAGGGTTTCTTGATCGAAGAACGTAACTGTTCCATTGATTCTGAAAACTTGTTTTGGAAATCACGTATGTTGTAACTCGGAGATTGTGTCAGGGGTTTTTGTGAAGTAGCAAAGTCAGAGTTTTGCCATGCTTAATTGATCTGAGTTTTGATTAACATGATATGTCCGAAGTTTTATAAGAGGATGAGATGGTCCGAATTTTATTGTATATATGAGTAGTCCGAATTTTGTAACACATGAACATAGTCCGAACTTTATAATTGAGGTGTGGTGTCCGAATTTTAGGATGATGTACACAAGGGTCCGAATTTTTTTTTTTACAAGAATGCATGAGGACCGAACTTTATGAAATGCTTGTTGGTCCGACTTTTGTGAAGTGTTTGGGTCCGAGTTTGTGCTTGATCAACTAGTCCGAACTTTGTGATAACTATGTAGTCCGACTTTGTGATAACTGTATGAGGTCCCACTTTTGAATGAATAAGAGTCCGACTTTTTGTATGTTAAGGGGAGTCCGACTTTTGTATGTTAAAGGGGGTCCGACTTTTTGAATGTGAAGGGGGTCCGACTTTTGATGATAATATGCATGGTCCGACTTTATGATGTTTATACATGGTCCGAGTTTTAAGGGGTTGGGTTAAAACTTGTGTAATGGGCCATGAACTGTTTTGATTAGGAGGTTGATGTGATAATGTTAACTGGGTTAGTTATATGTCGTTAAATGTAACTCATGCGAATATGCGATTAATTGTTTAATGCTATGAGTCGTTTGTTACTTAATCGATACTGTATGATCATGAATGATACGTGAGCTATGTGGATATAAACTGATTGTGTATGCATGCATAACTATAGGACTTGACTGATTTCTTGTGAGCACATAGTTTAGCATACCGAGCAAACCAAGGTGAGTTCACACTCTTACCAAGGCATGGGATTCCCGGGATTGGGAATGGGGTTGAAGGATTAGATTTGTACTTACACTGTTACTAGACTATCTACCATCATCCTCGGATGCGTAGGATACATACGTAAAACCTACATATACTTGTACTCATCACTGTCCTCAGGTTGCGAAGGACACTTACGTAAAACCTACGTAAACTTATACTCACTACTGCCTCGAGTTGTGTCAGGCACTTACGTAAAACCTACGTAAACCCCCGCGTACCCCTGTCCTCGGTTGTGAAGGACACTTACGTAAAACCTACGTAAACTTTGTACGTACTACTGTTCTCGGTAAGAAGAACACTTATGGTTACAAATAGTCTAGTGTATATGCAAACATGGAAAGCCCCCACTAATAGAACATACTATCGGCCCAGTAGAGCCACACGTTACGAAACCAACTTACTATTACGAACTTACTTACTGTGAACTCGCTCAACTAGTTGTTGACTCTCTGTTACATGCCTTGCAGGTCGTTAGGTATACATGGAGCTTGCATGGGGAGGCGCGGTCGTTGTGGACAAGGAGCGTGAATGCTTTGATTGAACATTATGACATTACATACTTATTTATGATTGGGCTTTTACTCATTTGTTTCCGCTAAACGTTGAATTTATACTTATGTTTTGAACACCTTCCATATGGATTGGTTTGGTTTAATGACATTTACTTTTACTATATACGTTGTTCTATATGATTGGTGGCTTGATCCTGGTCAGTCACGCCTCCAAGCGGTGATACTCCGCGTGTGGATTTTGGGGGTGTGACACGTGCAACAAGGTTAACGTGTACTCCATTAACAATAGAAAACGAAAACAGTTCATCTGGTGTGGGGTTGTCCCCAGAACTGTCCATGCGACCGGCGATAGTGTTGCTCATCACTTGGTGGAGTACCCTAAGAAGCGGGTCTCTTAATCTTGATGCCTTAGCTCTCCTCGCTTCATAAGGTGGCCCGACTGCCACTTGAGCCCAAAAATGTGCTCTCGGACGTTCACTTTCGAAATTATACATTGATGTGAAAAGCTCGGAGTTTAGTTCCTCTTCGATGTAAATGCCTAACTTCCTACCTAGCTTCACGACTGACCATTTGTGCCAACGACCGCCAAGTCAAAAACTCACTCTTTTCACGTTGTAGAAATGGGGATTTGTGCCGCCTCTCGGTTTATTGTAAGAGTATGAGGCGAAATATTCTAAGGTAAGCTCCAAGTATAGGGGTCTCGCGATATTTAGAAATCTTGCCCAAGGGTAGGAAATCATATTCTCAACCCTCTCAGATTGATTTAGTGCCTACATAACTGCCCAACTTAACCTCCGAGGCTCACCGATTTGGTTCCTCCGATTCCAAAGAGACTGCATTTTATTGATACATGGACGATCTTTGGATTTTCTGGGTCAAAATGAAGGAAAACATGATCCATCTGCACGTAGGAAGTCAATATAATTAGACTGGATTTGAAATTTTAAAGTCCCCGCAATAAACAATGAGTATACAACATTTTGTTGTTTTTCAGGCCACGCACGCCCGTACAGGGTATGTGCACGGTTGTAACACCCCATAATTTGCAAAATAGGACACTTTAATATTTAAAAGTCTTATATAATTACTTATGGTTATTTTATTAAAAACCTAAAGAAAGTTTATAATATATGGAAAAGGTTATTAAGGGACAATAACCCTAACTTGAGGGTTGATAGTGTAAAATTGAGAAAGTAACATAATAAAATTTAAAAACCCAATACTTCTGGGGATGTGGGTATCACGACCAGAAGGCAAAACAGGGGGAACCCTAACTTCATCAATTAACATCAAAATTCAGCAAGATTATGGAGGAATTCTGTCACAAATCGAATGCATATGCTTAATTACTCCCTAATCCAAGTATTTTGAACGTAAGGTAAGATAGAATTTCATCTTTTGATGCATCTTGATGAAGTAGGGTTTATACCAATCCGTGAATCAGTATGAAATTAAGTTTATATGTGGGTTAGAATCACTATGTAGAAGATGTATTATGCTTGAATTTGATTTGCTAAAGACTTTGGGAAAAACCCACTTGTTCTACTAAGACGATGAGTATGTAATTGATTAGTAGAGTAAATTTTTAGGTATAATTGTATGATTGACAGAATAATGATAGATTATTTTGTGTAGGGTGAATAATTTGAGCAAGAATTGTTGATTATGTGAATTATGTTGTTATCTAGTGGAATTACGCATAGGATATATGTACACTATGCTTGTTATGTTGTACGCACACTATGTGTTTGATGAAATGCCTCAATGATAATCTAAGTACCTTTGAATGAAATATGAACAAGTGGTTTTGTATGACGAAATTAATGTATTGTCAATTATTATATGAATTAGCAATGATATTTGAAAGTAGTGTTATGGGTGTAAGTATTATGATCTAAATAAGAATGAAATACGTGTAGGATTAAAAGAAGAAGGAGCTAGTTCCGGTTCACAAACAAAGTCTCAAGATCGAGGTAAGTTCGTTACTTACATGTTTATTCATGAATGTAGTAGTTGGTTCCTTTTATAATTAGTTATCAAATTAAAGCCATTGTATCAAATGAGAATGCGAAAGTAGGAATCCGTATCGGTCCGTAGTAAATGGTCCGGTTCGGGTTAGAACGAGAATGAATAAGTTGATGTTTTTCCTAAGGATCCGTGTTGAACGGGTTAATGATATTGAATGAGAAGGAGTTTACTCTTATCTGACTCGAAAGGGATTAGAATGTTGGAATAAGAATGATGGGAATGTTATCTTTGTGATCCATGTAAACGGAATGTGATAGAATGAGTTGGAAAGAATGCACTAGCCATGTATGTAACAAGATTTAAATAAGTGATTATTAGATCACCAAGTCTATTAATGTGATAGTTAGTATATGAACATTACGCTAATGTATTTTGTTGTAATGATTGTAGGTAAAACTCAAGCATAAATGTTATTGTCTGGCTCGTAAATGAACACACCTTGATCGTCCTAGTTGCGCTTCCGCAATTTTTGAAGAAACTATAACGGTTAAATGCTTTTGTTGTAGTTGGTTTATGTTGAAGTTTTCGAACTTAACTTGGTGTTTTAAATCTTTTGATAACGCGTTGGTTGTAAATATTTTAGGTATTTTAACTTGATGTTTTGAATGGTGGTTGAAATGTTATGGTCTTCTTGACGTCTTACGGAATGTGTCGTAATTTCATATGGTTTGAAAATTTTAAACAGGGAATTATTCTTAATATGAACGGGTCATGCCCAATTTTTGTCAAGATTAGTATGTTATTGTTACTATTTTCGAATGTGGAAAAGTGGGCATTTCAAGTTGGTATAAGAGCCTAAGTTTGAGGGATTCAAGTACCAAGTGCTTGAACTCAAACCAAAAGCTTGTGCAAGTGTGTTCGTTTCGAAGCGTAATGCAAGTAAGTAAATTGTAAACATTGATTATACTTATAGTTATGAGGTTTGAAAGTTTGTATTTAAGAAAAAGGTTAGAGATGGAATGTTCGTTTTGTTAATAGAATGTTCATTATGTTACTGAATGTTCATTATATTACTAGAATGTTCATCATGTTACATGAATGTTCATTATGTTAATAGAATGTTCATTATGTTACTAAATGTTCATTATATTACTAGAATGTTCATCATGTTACAGGAATGTTCATTATGATAATAGAAGGTTCATTATGTTACTGAATGTTCATTATGTTACTAGAATGTTCATCATGTTACAGGAATGTTCATTATGTTAATAGAATGGTCATTATGTTACTGAATGTTCATTATGTTACTAGAATGTTCATCATGTTATAGGATTGTTCATTATGATAATAAAATGTTCATTATGTTGCTGAATGTTAATTATGTTACTAAATGTTCATCATTTCACTAGAATGGTCATTATATTACTAGAATGCTCATCATGTTACAGGAATGTTCATTATGTTAATAGAGTGTTCATTATTTTACCGAATGTTTATTATGTTACTAATGTGTTCATTATTTTACTGAAATGTTCATCATGATCTAAAAGATACAACATGATCGTCGGTTACAATAATGCACGGAGTATGAATTGTAAATGGAATGTAGTATGATAATACAAGTTTATGTGTGTCGAAGAGGTGTATAAAAAGGAATTCTAATATATAGAATGAATGTTTTATGTAGATGACGGACATAAGTAATATAGATGATGCTGAAATAGCAAGACAAGAGGCATTCGATAATAAGATGATGGAGGCGGCAGAAAAGGTTATGAATGCCAACCTTCCCAAGTTAGCTCAAGAAGTCGAATGCCGTGTCTTGGGGGTTGTTGATGAGATGATGAATAGCAAGATTGAGGAGTTAAAGGAAATGATTGAAGGGTCTAGGACTAAAAGTAAGGAACGAAGGTGTACATATAAGGATTTTATGGCATGTAATCTATTTTCATATAATGGGGAGGTGGACCCGATAAAGTGTCAAAGATGGATAGCAAACATCGAAGTCGTGTTTATACATAGCCGATGTGAGAAAGAAGATCAAGTAATGTTTGCTACGGGTCAGCTCCAGCAACAAGCCAAAGATTGGTGGGATACCCAATGTAAAGAGTTAGGGGAAGTAAGACTCTAAACACTAACTTGGCAAGAATTCAAGGAGTTGTTCCTTAAGCATCATTGCCCACAGTTGACAGTTGATAGAATACAAGACGAATTCTTGCACCTTCGCCAACAGAATGAATCCATTGATGAAACAAACAACACATTCTTTGATAAGCCAAATTTTTGTGATGATTTCGTCAAGTCCGAAAGGATGAAGATAAACCGGTATTACGGTATGTTGAAGGCCGAGTATAGGGAGTTCATTACCCCCTCGAAGTGTGAAACTTTGAGTGAACTTATCAATTTGGCACGGGATAGAGAGATAGAGCTGAAGCGACAAGTGGAAACGGGGGAGAAAAGAGCTGCTGAAAAGACGGTGACTACGAGTCCATACAAGAAGCCTAAGCAGCATGACACTAGAAATAAGGGAGATCTAAAAGTAGTATTCCTCCATGTAAAACTTGTGGAAAGCTTCACACCGGAGAATGTCTATTGGGAAAGAAGGGATGCTATAACTGTATTCAGGAGGGGCATCCTTATTATAAGTGCCCTAGTCCTGTGAGGACGTGTTTCAATTTCTTTACTCCTGGTCACGTCAAAGTTGAATGTCCAAAACTTAAACAAAAGGGGCAGAAGACGAAAAGAAGAATGAAAATCAGAAGGCTCGGGGAAGGATGTTTCAGATTACCATGGAAGAAGCTAAGGTTCTACCAAATGTTGTATCAGGCATTTTCTTAGTCAACCTAATACCCGTGAATGTGTTATTTGATTCTGGTGCTAGTAGGTCTTTTGTGTCGAGTGAACTTATGTGCCATCCCTCTTTTAGAAAGGAACGAATGTCTATACCCTTAGAAGTAGAAGTTACGGATAGCAAAAGCTATTTGCTAAGTGAAGTTTGCATGGATTGGTTATCCTGTTATCACGGGGAAATACAATGCGAGGCGAAAGTCATTCATGTGTTGTCACCTAATGGGACTCGAATAAGTATCCGTGGGTAAAGAAAGTTAGAGACAAAACTGTGTACTATTGTCGAGGCGGTTAAGTACGCAAGAAATGAGGGTATGGCGTATTTGGCTTACGTTGTGGACACAAGACAGAAGGTACCTGAAATTGGAGAAGTTGAAGTTGTGAACGAGTATTTGGATGTGTTTCAGGATGAATTACCGGGGTTACCACCCGAGCGAGAAGTGGAATTCCGAATTGAACTAAATCCGGGTGCCAAGCTAGTAGCTAAAGCTCCCTATAGATTCGCTCCCGCTGAGATGCGAGAGCTGATGACACAGATACAAGAATTAATCAATAAGGGCTTCATACGCCTGAGTGTGTCACCCTGGGGAGCCCCGGTACTCTTTGTGAAAAAGAAAGATGGTACAATGCGCATGTGCATCGACTATTGAGAGTTGAACAAGTTGACAGCGAAAAATAAATATCCTCTACCTCGAATAGATGACCTTTTTTACCAATTGCAAGGAGCGAGCTGGTTTTCAAAAATTGATTTGCGCTCGGGGTATCACCAACTTCGGGTATGAGAGGAAGATGTTGCGAAAACCGCATTTAGAACCCGATATGGGCATTACGTTTTTTTAGTAATGTCATTTGGGTTAACTAACGCACCGGCCGCATTCATGGATCTTATGAATAGAGTATGTCGGCCCATATTAGATAAGTCTGTAATAGTGTTTATAGACGATATTCTAGTTTACTCTCGTAGTAGAGCCGAACACGCAAATCATTTGCGTAAAGTATTAGAAATTCTTCGGAGGGAAAAGCTTTACGCGAAGTATTCAAAATGTGCCTTCTGGCTTAGAGAAGTGCAATTTCTCGGCCATGTTATCAATAAGGACGGTGTCTTGGTGGACCCAACTAAAGTGGAGGCTGTTATGAACTTGGTTCCTCTAAAGAACTCGAGTGAGGTAAGAAGTTTTCTGGGTTTGGCTGGGTATTACCGAAGGTTTATACAGGATTTTTTCAGAATAGCATTACCTTTGACCAGACTGATAAAGAAGAATGAGAAATTTATATGGGGGATTGAATAAGAAAACGCATTCCAAACATTAAAAAGTAGGTTGTCTAACACCCCAGTTTTAACCTTACCCGAGGGATCAGAAGACTTGGTGGTATACACCGATGCTTCACATCAGGGGTTGGGAGCTGTTCTAATGCAACGGGGTAAGGTGGTAGCCTATGCTTCAAGGCAGCTTAAACCGCACGAAAGCAACTACCCAACACACGATCTAGAATTGGCTGCAGTAGTATTCGCGTTGAAACTGTGGCGACATTATTTGTACGGAACAAAATGCACTATATATTCGGACCACAAAAGTCTCAATTATTTCTTCGAACAAAAAGACTTGAATGTGAGACAACAAAGGTGGTTGGAATTAATTAAGGATTATGATTGTGAAATCCTTTATCACCCGGGGAAGGCCAATATCGTAGCAGATGCGTTAAGCCGGAAGGAATACCCACCACCCATACAAATCAAATCAATGAAAATGACTGTCACCCCTAAACTTTTGGAATTGATCAAAGAGGCCCAAACCAAATCCTTAAATTCTAATGATCCAAGGAAGGAAAGAATGAAGGGCTTAGTTTGTGAATTAAAAGTGAATGTTGACGGTATCATGACCAGGTATGGCCGAATATGGGTACCTTGGTTACGTGAAGTGAAATCACGGTTACTAGAGGAGGCCCACAAATCTCGCTATGCGGTACACCTCGGAGCAACAAAAATGTACCAAGATTTGAAGAAAGGATATTGGTGGCCTGGAATGAAACGCGACATTATTAAGTACGTGGCTAAGTGCTTGACATGTTCCCAAGTGAAGGCAGAGCACCAAAACCGTATGATAAATTGCAACCTTTAGAGATACCAGTTTGGAAATAGGAAGACATAACCATGGATCTCGTTACAAAGCTTCCTAAAAAAAAACGAAGTCACGACGCTATTTGGGTTATAGTTGACCGACTTATCAAGAGTGCTCACTTTTTGCCCATACGAGAAACTATTTCGTCTGAAAAGTTGGCAGAAATTTATACGAATGAAATAATAGCTCGTCAGGGAGTACCCGTGTCTATTGTGTCGGATCGTGACACAAGATACACGTCACGATTTTGGCGTAGATTTCACGAAGATGTGGGCACAAACTTGCGACTAAGTACTGCGTACCATCCACAGACAGATGGACAACCGGAAAGAACTATACAAACCTTAGTAGATATGTTGAGGGGTTGTGTCATAGACTATGGGGGTAACTGGGACTCTTATCCGGTTCGGGTTAGAACGAGAATGAATAACTTGATGTTTTTCCTAAGGACCCGTGTTGAACGGGTTAATGATATTGAATGAGAAGGAGTTTACTCTTATCTGACTCGAAAGGGTTTAGAATGTTGGAACAAGAATGATGGGAATGTTATCTTTGTGATCCATGTAAACGGAATGTGATAGAATGAGTTGGAAAGAATGTACTAGCCATGTATGTAACAAGATTTAAATAAGTGATTATTAGATCACCAAGTCTATTGATGTGATAGTTAGTATATGGACATTACGCTAATGTATTTTGTTGAAATGATTGTAGGTAAAACTCAAGCATAAATGTTATTGTCTCGCTCAGAAACGAACACACCTTGATCGTCCTAGTTGCACTTCCGCAATTTTTGAAGAAACTATAACGGTTAAATGCTTTTGTTGTAGTTGGTTTATGTTGAAGTTTTCAAACATAACTTGGTGTTTTAAATCTTTTGATAACGCGTTGGTTGTAAATATTTTAGGTATTTTAACTTGATGTTTTGAATGGTGGTTGAAATGTTATGGTCTTCTTGACGTCTTACGGAATGTGTCGTAATTTCATATGGTTTGAAAATTTTAAACAGGGAATTATTCTTAATATGAACGGGTCATGCCCAATTTTTGTCAAATATTAGTATGTTATTGTTATTATTTTCGAATGTGGAATAGTGGGCGTTTCAACGGTCGTGCGCATCGAGATCGCAAGACAGTTCCCGGAATCACATCAGATCAGTAGCAACGTCGGAACCACACTGTCATGCAGATGGAGTGCATGACCGTGCGTCATCTGCAGATTCCTTAGAATAGTTCCATTCACCGAATTTAACCATTTTGTTTCAAACCAAAGCAATTTCTGAGTGAATGGACTATGTTTTTGCGGTTAAGGCTTGCGATTTATACCAAAGTATCAAGAATTAGGGTTTAGTTTGTATTTATGAAGAAAACCCCAAAAATTCTTGAATAAGAACCCGAAACTTCCCTAGAAACAAGATTAAAAGTAAAAGAAGAAAGGATTTATACCTGTACCGAAGATTTGAAGTGTTTTCTTGCAAAAGATGGCGAAGGGTTGGTGGGGAGGACAAACGGAACGACTATGTGACTTAGGGTTTCTGTTTTGAAAAGGATTTTTTTACAGAAAAGTTCTTTTTATAACCACTGCTTTTTACTATGCAAACACGCGCACACGGTCGTGCCGAAATGTGCATGGTCTTGCAAACTACCAAGTGCACCGGTGTGCACCAGCGTTCAAGTGACGCACGGTTGTGCAGTCGGGGCGCACATTCGTGCGTGACCGAAGAGTTGCCTGGTCGCACAGTTGTTCTCGGACAGATGCAATTATGAAGTGCACGGTCGTGCGGGACATGTGCACGACCGTACGGTATCTGTGTATCTGCAGACAGCATTATAGAATCCTCCCAACTCAATTTTTTCAACAGAATTCACCATTTTTGCAAGGTTTTACCTATTTTGGTAACCTATTTTTTGCTTACTATTTGGTTATGTAGGATTAAATGTTTAGTTAATGAGTTTAACTACAACGAAACAACTGATTAGTAAATGGTTGAGTCACATATTAATGATGGTTACCTGTAAACTCACATAACTCCACCAATACCCTGCTAACCAACATGAACATGTAAATTGCACCTTGTACTGGTCATGTGGCCTTTAAGAGATTATCGTAAAACAAGCTTTCATTTATGGTACAAATGTTTTGAGGTGTTTGCATATGTGTTTGAAGCTTTCAAGAGATTATTTTAAGATAAATAGATCCTCTGGATAAACAGAATTTTGCCTTCTTTGACCTCAGATATTTTCATAAACTACCTAACATCGGCCTGCAACACAATTGTTACAACTTATCATCAATAATCACAGGAGTTGAGTTTGAGCTCGCCAACCTCGAGCTTGGCTTCTTTCGAGCCAAACTCGTTTATTAGTTGTTAAATATATAATTATTTTTATACACATGCTTACTTATAAATTTTGTATATAATATAATATAATATAATATAATATAATATAATATAATATAATATAATATAATATAATATAATATAATATAATATAATATAATATAATATAATATAATATAATATAATATAATATAATATAATATAATATAATATAATATAATATAATATAATATAATATAATATAATATAATATAATATAATATAATATAATATAATATAATATAATATAATATAATATAATATAATATAATATAATATAATATAATATAATATAATATAATATAATATAATATAATATAATATAATCGAGAAGCGAGTGGAGCTCAAAATCCCTTTGGAAACAACGACTGTCACAATAAGACGATTTATCATCAAGTCACACCACAACCATATCAACAACAACAACAAGCACCGCATCAGGCACAAACTGCACATGGGAGAAATGTGATTGAAGATTCAAAGTCTGGTTAATCAAGGTAAGAATGGTGGATTCAGTTGGGATAAATACATTCCAACAGAAAGCAAAGTGTGTTTGGCAGATCAAGACGATGAAAAGTTGGCTGAAGGCTTTAGTTGGGAAAATTTTTGCCCAGACCAAGAATTCATGGCCAAAGAGATGTCCAAAGAGATGTCAAACATTAAAGCCTTTGTTGCTAATGCTTATGATAAATACTGGGCTGAAAAATACAGAAAATTGAGGGAAGCTGAAGAAGAAAAATGGAGAAAAATTGAAGAAGAGGAAGAAGAAGAAGAAGAAAGGTTAAAAGCTGAAGCTGAAGCCGAGAAAAAGAAAAGAGCTGAGTTTTTCCAAGCGAGAAGAACAGTTAAAGATGTTCCGGAATTTGAAATCAAAGTTGATTCTGAAGCAGTCAAAGTTCCTGAAAAGTGTTTAAATTGTGATTCTTTGATCAAGCAAAACAATGAGCTGTTGCATAACATAAAGAGATTGAAAGAATCATACGATACTTTGAACAGAGAGATCAACAAATACACTGAATCAAACAGTGAACAAGCTGTAGCAACGAATACACTCAAAGGAGCTTACATGAGACAGCTTGATGATGTCAACTTCTACACAAAGAAGTGTGCTGAGCTTGAATTAAAGTTGGCAACACAACGAATTGAAACTGAAAGAGTAAACAATTTATTAAAAAGTTACTCATGTTCTACTTTTGTTGTTCACAGGATTTACCCGATTGCGGAGAAATTGAAGACATTTGAAGAAGAAAAGACTTCGGAAGAAAAGAAGTTCGTGACAAAAGTCGAGGATGAAGTGAAAAGTTCTTGTAAGAAACCAAGTGTTGTCTACAATAGATGTCCGCCCCCGATCGAAAATGGATATTCGCCTCGAAATCCAAATTCCGAAAGAGTCAAAAAGGCAATTCACTTACAGTGGGAGTCTGAGCCGTCAGATAACTTGCCAGAAAACATTGATGTCACATACACATCGTCTGACACTGATCATGAGTCAAAGTTAATAAAAAGCGGGGTCGATCAGGTGTTGAATAAAGATGACAGTGAGGAGTCAAAAACAGAGTCCAAACCCGAGTCAAAGTCTGAGTCCGATACGTCAAAGCCAACAATCAAAAAGGACAAACGGGTTTATGATAAGGAGTTTTTGCTATCAAAATCTAATTTGAATGATGAACTGGTCAAAGTAGCTTATACTTTGAAAGATTCTGACAAATTATATTCTGATGAGATTTTTCCAATAAGAAGTGTGAATATTGAAATGATTAAAAAGGTTTTCAAAATCACAGAAATTAATATTTCTGAAATAAAAGATTTAAATCTTTTTAGAAAACCTAAACAATACACTTCAAGAGACCAACAAAGAATTAACAAGAAAATGGGTTACAATTGTGGTTATAGTTTCCAAAAGAAACCAAACCATAATGGTAATGTCAAAAAGAAAGGTCTTGGATTTAATCAACCGAAAAATCATAAAAATGAAAAAGTTTATAAACCAAAAACTGTGTTTGTTTCAGGAAAATCTTCAGAGGCTGAGAAAGAACAAGTATTCAGGAAGCAAACAAATCAAGAATTCCTTGCCAAGAAGCAAGAAGAATCAAAGAAAAATGTTGTTCAGAAAAATACAGAAACAAGAACCTATTTTCATGCAAAACTGCTGGTCATATTACCAAGAACTGTCCGAAAATATTAAAATCAAAACAGGAAGTTTCTGAAAAATTGAAGGAAAAGGTTGTTGAGAAAATCGAACCACCAACGAACAAACATAAATTTTTTGAAAATTCAATTTATGAAGTTGGTGAGTGTTCGAAAAATGTTTCCAAAAAGAAGGAGAAACTTAACAATCAAATATGGGTTGTTAAGAAATCAAGAAACAGTTCTGGTAATGAATCTGGTTCCACAAAATCAGATTAGCCACGTGTTGAAGAAAAAGTTGAGAAATCAGGTCTGACAGTGGATGATGTGAATTTTCCACCACTAAGTGCTAAGAATTTGAAATCTAAAATTGGGAAAGTTAAAATTTCAAACCAATTCTTTCCTAAAAAGAAAGAATTGGATATTGAAAAAGCCTTTAACCCTGCTGTGAAAAACATTTTTGGAAAGATGATTGAGGGGAAGGCTAAAGGGGTAAAAGAATTTAATCGATCGAAACGGAAAGATACAACCCCAAATGAGACTGAAAAGGTTACACCCAAGGCTGGTCAGGCTTGGGTGGATATATTCTTCGTTGAATAGAAACCTGACTTGCCGGAGCTCCCAAGTTGGTAATCGGGGAGCATGAATCGACATCTTTCTTAAAATTTGTTTAAAATTTTTTTAAATTGAGAAGTGTGAATTGCCGGAACTCCCAGGATGGTAAGTGTGGAGTAGGAATCGGTACCTTGAGAATTCAACCAACAGATGGTAACTGGTTGAAAATGTTTGATAGTTGATCTTACAAATGGTTGAGAATTACAAGTGATTCAACCATCGATCCTATAAGTGGTTAATCAAGGTCATTAAGTTGAACTTATCATTCAAAAGTTTTAGTAAACAAAGTGATGAAGTAGCCCCAAACTTACAAATGGTAAAATCAACAAAACTAATTTTCTGGAAAAATCATTTTGATTAAAACAAACTTAAGTGTTTTGAAAGCATAATCGGAAAATAGTTTGTTGTGAGGGGGAGTTCTGATTGTTTATGCCACAGGGATGATGATCTGAAGCTTGATACATCAGTTTGTCACTTTCTTGTACAGTTGTTTTCAATTTTCTTTAGATGTATTTGAATTTTAGGGGGAGTAAGAAATTTTTCAGAAAATCCAAAAACATTAAAAAATTGAAAAAGCCAAAAACATGATAAAATGAAAAATGAGTTTTTGTTGCATAAAAGAGGAAGTGATAGTACATCAGTGCACTATCACAACACGCTAAAGATATGAAATGTTTAAATGTGATAAACAATCTTACTGTGGATGTGTCAGTAGGTTTTTTACACATTTAGTAAATTGTGACGAGATATAAACTTAAATTTCAAACTTGCTTATCTCGTGGGGAACATTTCTTGGATATATGGGTAACCCCCGAAATCTTGTTTGAAAGGTCCCTCTTTCTGAGATACTAGGTCTTTATATTCAGTCATATTTGGGGTATTATTCCGGGACTTCTGCTGAATGGAAATTCTGACCTAGTCCCCGAATAATGCTTTATGCAAAATGCTTTGAAATATAAGCTAGCCCTCAGCAAAATGATTAAACAATAAAATTGATAATCATTGCTGTTGAAGAGAAGATCCTCTAAAGGGGACACACCTAAAGTCGAAGTCGTCATCTCTCTGCATATACGGAAGTATCGACCTGAGCTCTCACGGTCCTCGCAATGTTAACCCCTTTACAGATATCATCCGGGTACACTCACCTGTAAGACTGAATATTGGGATCTGGATACCGGAGTATATTCAAGTAATGGGACACGCGAATGAGTTTAAGTATCTAAGATATTAATATCATATCTCGGAACAGTTGAAATTTGTGTAAAAATTTTAAGAGGACCGATATACTCACAATCTAGGTAGATTGTTTAGAACTTAAAATGTTTAAAGTTTAACGATGTTAGTGATTTGTCTCATAAACTGATATGATCCTCTTGCACAAACTCACAAAAATATTGTCTGTAAATATTTCTTTTCTGCATAAATCATTTTGTTTGTTTACCACAATTGGTTTCCTTATCAAAAAGATTTTCGACAGGTGATGTTGAAAAGTTGAAGTTCAAAATTCCAAGTGCTAAACTTGATAAACTGGTTTGGATAAAAAGTGTGTGAAAATGTTTGTATTGTACAATGTGATTTTCAAAGAATAAATCATTTTGTTTGTTTACCACAATTGGTTTCTGAATTTTAAAAAGATTTAAACTTTGAGAAACATATGTGTGTGGTAGAGTTTTTTGTGCAGGTTTAGAGATAAGCAACGATCTTGAATCTGTGATTTCCAGACTACGATCCCAGCAGATTGAGAGGGAGAGTCTAAAGAACAAAGTGCCAGTTTCTGATTCTGTGATTGCTGATGCTAATAAATTTTAAAGATTCAACATCCGAAGGAGAGGAGTTTTGTTGATGATAAAGTTTGAGTAAGGATGCTTACAATGGAGAATACTTCAGAGAGAAGACTGATAAAGACTGAAGGTTGACAACCGAAGACTCGACACTGAAGACTCCGTCAACATCCGAGGGGGAGTTTGTTGGTGCATCCGTCTGTCGCCTACGTCTTGTATCGAGTCTTGATTAGAATTAGATAGATTAGGGCTCGGGAATCAAGGAAATGAACTTGTAATCGATTCCACTTGAAATGGCATTGTCATTTCAAGCGAAATATTATAAATTCCTGATTCCGCTCGAACATGTTAGGACATGATTTCGCTTGAACTTGTAAGTGGTGATTTCGCTTGAAGTTGTCTGGTCATGTTCAAGCGAAATAGCAAACACTATAAAGAGGTGTATGCTTGGAGCGAAATCAATAGGTTAGTAGTGTGTGTTGTCTTCCGGTGAGCCACGAAGTGCTGCCGAAGTGTTGTCAGGCTTGTAATCTGATTAGTGATCAATAAAACAACAAGATTAAAGTGAATATGGCTCAAATTACACCAAAACATTAGTTTCCGCCTCTTGATTTGAATAAAAACTCTTCTGATCGACTCATTCGGGTCGGAACACGATCCTACACATATCGTCACAACGTTTGAGCAAATAACTTGGAATATATATGCGGCTTTAGATTTTTTTAAGTTAAAGAACGCAAGTTATTATTAATAATAAATCAAATTGAATAATAAATAATAAAAAATCAAATGGAATAAAACAAACAAAAATAGTATTAAACAATTAAAAAATAAATACTTAAAAATTGTTATGTCCTATTCATCGTCTCAATTTCGTTTGTAAGGTTAAATCCAAAAAATATGTTTTTTTAAGATTAAAATTCATGAAGTTTATTTGTCTTATTGAGGGATTTTCAGGGAGTTTATTTTTCTTGATGAAATAATTATCAAAGACAATGTGAACAACTTGTTCGGACCAAGAGGCTGAGGGCGTCCATAGATGATGATGGTTTGTTTAACTTTTGGACCATAGATTTGACTTTTGAGGGACGTTGCGCTTGAAATCACTAATCATATACATCCTCAAGTACAAGGGTTATTATGTATATAGTTAATAGTTATTTAGATGGCGGTTACATGGCGGTTACAAAGTACGAGGACCAAAGTTGACAAAGTGGAAATTGGAAACTACCTTCATAACCGAATGGGTGTGTCTCTACACACACACCATTTCGGAATCAATACAAGGCAAACATCAAGGGACGCGACTGTTGATCATGCGGACGAGAATCAACATACCTCTTCAAGATCCAATCTCAACCACACATCCAAGAGACATGACTTTTCACGAAGAGACGCGTCTATTCACTCGTACCCGTAGGAAACTATAAATAGGGATAGTTAGATTCATTTGTACTTGTTCATTACATTCGAAATCAATTGTATACATTCGGTTATTATCAAGTTATTCAAGTTATTGTTATTCAAGTTAATCACGTTCTAGAGATCAAAGATCCAAGTTCGGGCCAACAATTGGTATCAGAGCATCAGGCTCTAGGCGTGGGAATCGCAAGGCATCGCAGGGAATTCGCGATCAGGTTTCATTTTCGTTTTCAATTCGCAAGTTCAATTCAGAATTTTTTTTTTAGAGTTTCGGTTCTAGGGTGATCGGTTGAACCGAAGGGTTGGTTAGGAATCTAGGGTTTGTTTGATTCCGGGGTTTAGTGCGAATTAGATTGTTGTTTACTACGCGTTGTGGTTATTCGCGGGTTAAGATTTGAAAGTTTAGTGAATTCAAGGGAATTGAATTTTACCGGTACGGGTGGTTCGTATTGGTGGACAAGAAGTTTTTTTTGAAACAAAAAGTGAAGGGTTGTTTTGATTACAAGTTTGTCAAAGTGAAAATCATTCGGTCAGAAACCATGTCGGGAACAACCGGATCGAATCAACAAATTGTAATTCAAAAGGAAGGAAGTTCTCTTTCCCAGTTTCAGTGTCCGATTCTGAAACCAACAAACTATACGGTTTGGGCTATTCGTATCAAGACGATTCTTGAAGCGAATAGTTTGTGGGAAACGATTGAACCGGCAGAAAATGCAACGGTAGACACCAAGAAAGATAAGTCTGCAATTGCATATCTGTTTCAAGCAATACCAGAAGACGTTGTATTGCAAGTTGCAAGTTGTAAAACTGCAAAAGAGATTTGGGATAATCTAAAGGTTAGACACGTTGGTGTTGATCGGGTACAAAAGGCGCGTATGCACACGCTATTGTCAGAATTTGAGTTATTGCAAATGAAGGAAGATGACACAATAGACGAGTTCACTGCAAAGATTAATAGTATTGTTACACGGGCAAGCGAGTACGGAAGGACGTTGAATCAATCCACTCTGGTACGAAAACTTCTAAACGCCGTGCCAGATAGATTTATTCAAATAGTTGCATCGATCGAGCAATACTCCGATCTAGACACAATGACACTAGACGAAGCTATTGGTAGACTAAAAACGTATGAAGAAAGGTTAAAGTTGAAGAAAAAGGAAAGCCCCGTGAACAATTTAGAAGAACTCTTGTATACGGGTCATGGACAACATGTTGGAAATCATGGACGAGGGAGATTCCGTCCGTCACGAGGCCGAGAAAGAGGCAATTATCAACATAGGGGTGAAGGGCACACCTCTTACGAGTCGGAAGGAACCGACAAACCACAAAGTGATGATAGCAAGCAAGAGACACCGACTATGAGAGATAAGTCGAAAATCACTTGCTACAGATGTGAGAAACTTGGGCACTATGCCTATGAATGCCCAACCAAGAAAACCAAAGAAAGTGAGACACTATTGGTCGAAATAGAAGAAGATGATGATGAACCGGCACTTCTGATGTGCCTAGACGCTGAAGAGAAATAGAAACGTGAAACTTGGTCGTGTGAAACGATCAAAGGGAAAACCGTGTGATGCGGAGGAAGATAACCTGTGAAAGGTATAACAAAACAGTCCAGTGAGTGGATCGGATCAAAGCGAAGAATCCGTGAGGGAAGCAATCAAGATGAAGAACCCGTTGTGAGAGACAACCGTGATGACGAGATTAAATCTGTGATAGACCAAAAGAAGGCGCGCGCATGTAGGAAACAAGTATCCTGTGACTGGGTCAGAAGAAGTAATTGTTGTGTGATACAACCGCAAGAGAAATCTGAGTGAGTCAGTTATCAAAATCTATGAGAAATGGATTCCGATCATGTGATATGATGGTGGGCAAGTTAATCAAGACCGGTGGAGTTCGTGCTGAGACAACTACACAAGAGGAGGTTCGTGTGATACAAATCAAGTGCGGTCAAGATAAGTGAGAAGCAAGTTCGTGAGGAGCAAGGTTCGTGAATAAGAAGAAACATGTGAAGTGTTAGATACCGAGGAGACTCGAGATGATAAAGCTACTCGGAGTTCAAGATCTACAACTTAAGGATGTTCATGATTAGGGGGGTGAATGAAATCACTAATCATATACATCCTCAAGTACAAGGGTTATTATGTATATAGTTAATAGTTATTTAGATGGCGGTTACATGGCGGTTACAAAGTACGAGGACCAAAGTTGACAAAGTGGAAATTGGAAACTACCTTCATAACCGAATGGGTGTGTCTCTACACACACACCATTTCGGAATCAATACAAGGCAAACATCAAGGGACGCGACTGTTGATCATGCGGACGAGAATCAACATACCTCTTCAAGATCCAATCTCAACCACACATCCAAGAGACATGACTTTTCACGAAGAGACGCGTCTATTCACTCGTACCCGTAGGAAACTATAAATAGGGATAGTTAGATTCATTTGTACTTGTTCATTACATTCGAAATCAATTGTATACATTCGGTTATTATCAAGTTATTCAAGTTATTGTTATTCAAGTTAATCACGTTCTAGAGATCAAAGATCCAAGTTCGGGCCAACAGCGCTCGCACTTGGGCAGATAAGTGGAGAAGATATATCTGAAGATTTTAGTGTGTGATTTTAACTACAATGAAACTCATTAGCAGTCGAGTCAACGGCGAAGCTTTTAAGGAGGCGGGCCCCCCAGTTGTCCGGCGTTACACAACTTGCAACACGGGTCCAACTAGAATTGGAACATGTGTTTGAAGATGGTTCACTCAGTTAGTGTTTGGCTTGTGTAAACATGTTTGTGTGTAAATAAGATGTGTACTGTCTACAATAAAATAACAACCTTATGTTGTAAGGTCGTTGATTTGTTTTTAATAATATAGGACAATCGTTGCTTGCCATTGGAGATAAGGTGTGAGGTCAAGGGTTCAAATCCCGCCATATGCGGATTTGGTGTGATTTAAGCCGTTCAAAAAAAGTGATCTGGTATTTCAAGTTGGTCTTTTGGGCGAGTCATGCGTGAATCTCACAAGTAATGAGTAACGGGTTTTAACGAGTATGAGATGCAGTTTTAAACCACATAAGGTTATAATAATCTGTTATAGCCGATATCCCAGTGAACATGAAAGGTAACAAAACTTGTCCTATACATAGTTCATTTACATCCGTACAAGTGCTGTTATGCAGATCACTGATGTTACCGCCAATAATGAAATGGGGACCAGAACTTGCTGCGTTGGTTTTGTATCGATAATGAGATGGGGACCGTAACGTGCTCCGTTGCCTTTCAAAAATAAATATACTGAAATGGAGAACATGGCAACATGGACCACCAATGTGGTGTGAGGCCACATCTATCACCATGTAGGCAACCAAAATGACATCTGAATTGCCACACGGAACTTGGTGTTAGAGGTGGCGGATCTAGAAAATTTTGTAACTATGTTTTGATCTTCAGATGTAGAAGAATCCTTTTCCCGGGTCGGGTTTGAACATTAACCAAATTTCCAATAGTATTGTATATGGGGATCAATAAACATGAACAATGGTAATTACATATACAATATCTCTACGTAAAACCTTACAAGCACAAACACTTGAAACCAAGCAGAAAAAACATCAAACACGTATTGAACTCCCTAACTCGTTTAATAGATTTCCTCTAAAAAGGCAGTCACTTGAACTAGAGAAACGAATGTTAAAACAGAAAAAAAACAAAAAAAAAAGAAAAAAAAAAGAAAAAAAAGACAGCCTAGCATAGCAATATATGTGCAAGTAAAACTTTTAATATTTCTTATGCTTCTTGTTGATGCACGATGTCTATTGTCTACGTCTTGAGTCTAGTCCAATTGTATATGATTTAACGTTAAAGTTTAAAGTTAAGATTTGGTAGGTTAGAGGGCCACTTCGTACAGTTCGTACGAAGTGAGTCCTTTTGGTTCGAACTGCCAGATTCGTCCGAACTGGTATGTTCATGTTTTGTGTTTGGGCTCGGTCTATAAATAGGTGTGTAGGGTCTTGAGATGTAACAGTTTTTGCAGAGTAGACGGCGGAGCCCTGTCGGTTTGGATTCTGAATGTACTATTGAACAATCAATATAATCGACGTTTAAACAGTAAAACTTGTGTTAATATCACTAATTCATTTGTAATTCCGTGACAATGGATTAGATACAAATTAGGAAAGCTTTGCATAGTGGAGGAACGGTCTACACTTCTCCATTACAATTAGAGGTTGCCTCTAGAACTTTAAGTTAATAAAACTTTTGAGCGTAAACTTAACACACACAATACTTTTTTTTTACTGTTGTCCCACAACACCAGTAGTAGCAACAGTAGTGTAAGTCCACCCCTCGTTAGAGGGATGAAACTAATGAAATTAAAAACGGGTCACATATTTATTCATGTCAATACATGAGTTTTAACATAGACAAAACAAAAATGTAACTTGAACTTGACCGGTGTAACCTATTTTTCTAAATGTGTGAATTCTTGTTAGCGGCATGTAAACAGGTTGGAAGTTGTAATCAAATTGTAAATGGTTTGGCAAGTTGAGGTTATTAAATTTTATTTTTAATTCTAATTTTGAACGGAATAATGGGTCAACATGTCTAATTTTAGCACCACCAGCTTAATTATTTCGATGTCAGTGTGCCGAGTTACGGCTCTTAGGTGTGATGTTGCATACCACCTCCATATCCAAAATCGATAATGAATAGTCTAAAACCTTTAACATAATAAGAAACTAGGTTATTTTTCCGTGCGTTGCAGTGGTACGATAGCACGAGCACTTGATCGGTGTCGGTTCCGTCCGTTACTGTACCGGTACGATATATGTTTGGTTAGCATCACCAGTGTTGTTCTAACGGTATTGATCGGTTCAAATCGTCATGATACTGGTACCGATATTCATTTATCATCGTACACTGAGTTGCATAGCGAGTTGTATATGAAAAGTTATCGAAACTAGAAACCATAAAATGAATACAGGTATCTAGGGCTGTAAACGAACCGAACGAACACGAACAAGGCCTTGTTCGTGTTCGTTCGGTAAGGAAATAAGTGTGTTCACGAACGGTTTATGAACACTTACCGAACGAGATTTTATGTTCGTGTTCGTTCATTAAGGAAATGAGGGTGTTCGCGAACGGTTCGCGAACACAAACGAACACAAATAAATTTGGTGAGCGCGACGAAGGATAAAGATAGAGAGTAGCACTCGAACTTGAATCCCTTGTTATAGAACGGAGGTCGATTGTATTCGAGGATGTAATAATGAGAAAATGAAAGGGAAATGATGCATAAACAAGGTGAAAGTGGGTTTCCTAGTTTAATTCTTAGGGAAATAAAATAAATAAAAGTTTAATAATATGAAAAGTACAAATAAAATATAAGAAAGTACAAAGAACTTTAATTAAAACAAAAACATACTAACATAAACGAACGCAAATCAACGAATGTTCACCAACACCTTACCGAACGTTCACGAACACAATCGAACGAACGAGACCTCTGTTCATGTCCGTTCATTTAACTAATCGAACGAAATTTCTTGTTCATGTTCGTTCGTTTATTAACCGAACCAACATAAACGAACTTCCCGCCGAACGGTTCATGAACTGTTCGCTGAACGTTCGGTTCGTTTACAGCCCTACAGGTATCAGTACCGATGTTGTTTGCTACGGTACGATAGCGATATGGTGTTATTTATTGAAGCAAAAACAATAAAATTAAATATTGGTACCGAATTGATGTTGTTTGGCCGGTTTCAATATGGCTCATTATCGTAGTGACACGATATCCGTTATCAAAAGGAAATAATCAAATTAAATAAAAATTAATATATAAACTTAAATTATTATTATTCACAAATTATAACTAGTATATATATATATAGGAGAAGGTTAGCATACAATATTACTTAACGTGCGATGGTACAATATAAAATTATGCACGTTATAAAACTCAAAATCCTAATCACACACATGGTTGTAAAAAACAAGGTCTCCAAGGCTGAGTCCTCCCCGAGTAGTCGCTACAAGGTAGGCTGCTGAGGCGACTTTCTTCAACTCCGACTAATTACTCGGAATCGATCAAATGCGGTCAACATTGGCCAAAATTGGATCTAATAGGTCAACTCGAGCCGAGTTTTACTTAAAATAAAATAAAACATAATTGCTATGCCTATCATATTAAAGAATGAATTTCAATATCACGTATTTTGTTATAAATATTAGTTAATTTATGTTATTTGACATATTTTTAATTTCCGAAAACTAATTTCTTTATAATTTTGCATCTCCGAGTACTCCCCGTGTACTCTCCGCCTTGGCCGAGTACTCTCAACTCCCCGGTTGACCGACTACGGAGCGCCTGACGACTTTTAAAATCATGATCACACATATTGAAAAACCATAAATCACGCATGTTGAAAAAACATAATCACGCATGGTTATGATTTACAACATGCGTGATTAGGGATGTGAGTTTTATAACGTGCGTAATTTAATATCGTGCGTTAAGGAGAGAACTTGAAATTTAAAAAAGAGTTTTCGGGAAACCTTGATAATTGGGGCTTTTACTAGAAAAGCTTCCTAAAGGTCTGATCTAAGATAACAGAGGTTTGGGGCGAAAAAATTTAATTTTTTTGGCTAAAAATGTTAGGGATCCGTTAGTCAGAGTCCATTAGAAGGCAATATGTTAATAGTTAGGACTGCCAGTGGTTATTTTTGAAGTTGAAACTGTTGGCGGCCAATGACGAATAGTTGAGATTATCAAAATCAAATACTCTTTTTTATTTAAGGTGTTGTTTGTGCTGTTACTGAACAAAAGCGATGTGCGACGACGGTGTAACTAAAATAAGGGAGGGCGGTCAACGGTTGCTACTATTATTGCGCTAAGCCGAGACCTCTACAAATTGCTCTCTCCAGTGTAACACGGAGAGAAGCAGGTGTGGTCCAGCCGCGAGCGCGAACTTACCTCTAAACTCTAGCTATATTTTAAAGGCTTAGCTTAAATAAAAAAACATCATGTACAAAATGGTTTTTATTTCTAGTTAAATGGATGTTGGTGGGTGTGGGGACCTATAATGAATGTCTCATTTTGAAAACGAATCATCATGTGATGATAAAGTCTATATAATAAGCTTAGCTTGATGCACTAGGAACCTCACAACACAACACTAAGACGTACAAGAGATCGATCATGAACTACATAGTGTTGTTTCTTACTCTTATCATTTGCACGAGCTCGGTTTCATGTGCTTCCTCAATCAATGATGATCAGATGATTGCCATGGTTGTCCAAAATGATCAAACACCGGTCAGTTAAATATCTGACTTGTTTTTGTATAAAAACTGACTTGTCATATTTATACATTACATTTTCATTTTTTTGTCAATCCCTCTTTGCAGGCCACCGTACAATTCGGTCGTTCGATATTGAAAGGGTATAATGCGAGGAGATGTGGAGGTCTTTGGGAAAAATGTGCTTGGTATTCAACATGGTGTTGTGAAGGGCTTGGTTGTAACATCAGCAATGAGTGCGAGCCTGTTCCAGGCTGCTTGCCGGAAGGCAGCACGGGTTGCAACGCACTTATAAAGCCATGTTGCTACCCATATTATTGCAGCGATTTTGTTGCAGTTGGAATTTCAAAATGTGTTCCATTTTAGGTCACTCAGTTAGGGTTTGGCCTGTGTAAACACGTTTGTGTGCAAATAAGATGTGTACTGTCTACAATAAAATAACAACCTTATGTTATAAGGTCGTTGATTTGTTTTTCCAAGTCGTAAAGTCCTTCTGGTGTGTAATCCAGCGACGTTATAAGAGCGTTGATTTGTTTTTATGAATCGTAAAGTCCTCCTGGTGTGTAATTTGCTATTGTGTACGTGTGTTTAATAAAAAGGTCATTAATGTATTGAGTTTTTTTTTTTTCTTTTTTTTTTTTTTGGCTATTAGGTTTTAACCAAAAATGAAGATTGTATCTTATGACGAACAACAAGCCTTCTTTGCATTAGCATCTTGTGCTCCAACAACAAGTGTCTCACCCTGTTTAACGCTACTCGGTCCAGTCTCACCTGAATTGTTTGAAACGACTTGTCAACATTTACAGCTTCTAAAGCAGATGTTTCAATGAACGAAACACCTTCTCTCTCTGCAAAACTTTGTGCATCGCAACGGCCCTAACATGTTTGAGATCGGTTTTGCTACCTATGAGAATGATCACAATGTTGGCATCTGCATGGTCCCTTAATTCCTTCAACCATCTCCTTATGTTTTCAAAGTTTGTCGGTTTTGTGACATCGTAGACTAGAAGTGCTCCAAGGGCACCCCTGTAATATGCACTCGTGATTGCTTTGTATCGCTCTTGTCCTACTGTGTCCTACTATAAGCTGGTTGTTGTTTTTCACTTTTTATGTTCATTTTGGTTTACGAATTGCGGAATTTACTAAAACGTGGTAGATCGTGTTGTCGTCGATTGTGTTTTATGTATCTGTTATGTTTAGTTGCAGCTCGTAAGTCGTAAGATAGTATCATAGTTTTCATGTAAATCTACAAGTGGTTTCTTGCAGCTTGCTAGCCATTGTCTCTTTTGGTGTGTGTTTTGATAAATATATCTTTTAAAAAAAAATGTAAATCTACAAGTGTAATGATGTCTCGCTGTGAGTGGAATAGCATGGACCACTATATATGTGATGTGAGTTGTTGTAAGCACATTTCATCAAGAGTAAAGTTCTATTTTGCTCACTGTGATTTGGTCCAGATATCTAATTTGCTCCAATAGTTTTAATTTGATTTTTTTTCTCCTTGTGGTTAATTAATTCAGTCTCTTCCCTAGCTTACACTCACACCATTAAATTGATTTTTTATAAGGGCAAACAAGTCTTTTGGTGGGGTATATGATTTAGGTTTAAATTACTTAATTATATTAGTTAATATTTCAATGAAATCTAATTACATATACAATCTGTATACGTAAAACGGGATATACCCAATTGCCTTAGTCTAGTTTCTTATTAAAATAGGCAAATTTAGATATGTAAATCGTTTTATATGCATATTTAGCGCAAAGTGTCATATTAAATAGATTTTTATGGTAAATGAGTACCCATTTGCCTTTATCTAATTTTCTTTTAACATATGCAAATTTAAATATATAAATCTTTTTACATGGCACACAAAATTGTGATAATGTGTAGTTAGTACTTGGTAGTAGTTGAAAGGTGATATGTACTCAAGAAAATTGTTTTTTCACATTATAAAATTAAATAACAAGTAACCTTTAGTATTATATATTAACATCCTTTGTATATAATTTTATTTACTCGTATATGAAGTTATGGTTAAAACAATCAGATTTTGACATAAAGTTTGAAATCTCCATATTGTATACAAAATCAAAGCATATATATGATTTTAACAAGGACATATATAAGTCGAAACATGGTCAAACTAACTACGACATGAATCGAGAAAGAACACAGAAAAAATCCAGTGAGAAGAACACAGAAATAATCCGAATTTGTTGTAGAAAATCAGAAATAATTGTTTGACCATGCTTCAATTATATCTATACTTCAATTTGCAGGAATCTGGTGACCGCTAAAAATCTATACTTCAATTCTCATAACCCTAAAAATCTCCATAACGTGAAAGTCACCCGATAGTTTGATCGATATAGAATTTGAGGGGTTTTTAGGGTTTATGAACTTGGCAAAAGACAAAACTGCCCATATGCAAAAAGTCTTGCTTGCCCTTAATAAAAAAATCAATTTGGAGGATGTGAGTGTAAGGAAAAAGATTGAACCAGTTATGCAACCACAAGGAGCAAAAAAGTCAAATTAAAACTATTAGATCAAAATGGATATTAAGACCAAACCACAGGGAGCAAAATAGAACTTTACTCTTTTATCAATGTAAATTCTTGAGTTGTTAAAAGTGTATGCACATGCATACACAACCATCTCTAGACTATAGCTATCCAAAACAACACTACTAGAAAAGTGGTCATTTTGCTACGGAAATTTCCTACGCAAAAAAATGTGTCGCAAATTCTGACACATTTACTACGCATTTCCTACGAAAAAAAGACCTTGATTTTTTTGGGCAATTTGTGACACAATAGTGACAAATATACTAATTCTAAGTATTGTGTCGAAAATGCGTAGCAACTTGCTACACATTTGTGATAGAAAATTTATTGTGTAGGAAATCTGTAGCAACTTGCTACACATTTGTGGTGGAAAATTTATTACCATATTGTGTAGGAAATGTGTAGCAACTTGCTACGCATTTGTGATGGAAAATTTTTTGTGTATGAAATGTGTAGCAACTTGCTACGCATTTGTGATAGAAAATTTATTACCATATTGTGTAGGAAATGTGTAGCAACTAGCTACGCATTTGTGATGGAAAATTTATTGTGTAGGAAATGTGTAGCAACTTGCTACGCATTTGTGAAGACGATTTGTTGTTGTTGGTTCGGATACTTCCAGATCGATTCAGGTTTGGTTAAAATAGATGACATTAGCTTCATGATAGTTCCAGTTTTGTTTCGACTCGGGTCATGGTTCAGTTCAGGTCAAATTTAACGCGGGTCAATCTGTGTATACCCGTGTTATACATATGTATTGTTAACCTGGTCAATATCAAGCTTCTTCAACTCAGCCGGTCAAAGACGACAGTAGTGGTAGTGGCTTGGTTCAGACTCAGTGGAGGCAACTATTTTTATTATTACCATATTTTATTATTACCATATAAACACGTGATGGAGGCATGTGGTAAATAAATCACTTTCAAATATAAACACGTGAGCCAATCAAAATGCTGTGACAATCGGTAATTTACCGCTCTTAATTTCTCGCAAAACAAGCATTAGAACGATAATAAATAGTGTTTAAGTCAAACGATACCTCTGTTCATGTTCTTTTATAAACTGTTCACCGAACGTTTGGTTCGTATGCAGCCCTAATTATTATATAACTATAATTCATTTATTTTTTGTAAGTATGTTTTGGAATTAATAATTAAATCTTATTTGATAGTTGGAATAACGAAACATATTTATACATTATAAATTATCAACATGTTGATGCATTGAGTAGTTGTACTTTATACTTAGGGAGATTTAAAAAAAATTGATACAATTACACTTTTAATGTGATTTATAAAAACAAATTGATATAATTACACTTTTAATGTGATTTATAAAAACAAATTGATATAACTAGTTTATAACAAATTTAAGATTTAAAATCTAATTACATGACATATAGTTTACGAAAAATGTGATTCATAAAAAACTGGATAAAATTTATGTGTCACCATATTAATAATAATACTAATATTTTTTCATTAATTAACTAGTTAATAATAATAATAATACAGTAATATATTCCTATTTTCTAACTTATGAAAAGAATAATGGAGGCATAATGTTTTACACATAATTGAGCCAATCAAAAGCTTTAATTAAACTTCACACGGATCATCATCCTACGGTCCATTGCTCACCTAATTTTTAATCCAACGGTTTAAAAATACCTAAAGAAACACAAAATTCTTAAACCCACAAATATCAAAATATCTTCAAACACAATCTCTGCACACCCACCTACCACACATCTTCATCAACAACACACTCTTCTCCTTTTTGGCAGCTTGTAACTCTTCCATAGTGCTATCACTGGCTGTGCTTTTGGTAGGGCTTAGAGTTCCTGAAGCCCTAAGTATCCCACTGTTCGCCGGAGAAGTTCTTATGGACGCCGGAGCTGAAAACTTCCCTCTTCTCACACCACCTCTACTCATCCCCACCGGAGAAGTTCTTATGCAACCGCTCGACCTCCAACCACCTCGCTACGGCGGCGCGATGACGAACCGACGCATCAGCGGATGCGAGATGATGCGAGATGATGAGCACGAGAAACACGGTCAGTTTAGATGACGGTTCGGGGTCGCGATTGATGACGATAGTGGAGGTGTTTAAGGTGTGGTTCGAGTTGGGGCAATCTCGGTTCAGGTTCAATTCAGTCAAGGTTTGGTTCGGCGTTCGGATAGTACCGATACCATGTTCCGGCAGTTTTGGTTTCAATCAGTTCTTGTTTTTTGTTCTTCTTGTTGTTCGTCCACCACAGGTTCGACTTTAATTGAATGATAGTCTGAAACTTGATGTTTTTTAATGCTCGGAAGGTGTTCGATGATTTGCCTGAATGAAATGGAATTCTTTTCTCACCACTTGAGTTGCTGATGTTGTGTCGGTTGCATGTTGAGTTGTTGAGTTGCTCGGAAGGTGTTCGATGTTGGTTTCGAAAAATGAGATGGGTGTGGGTTGATGTTATTGAATTTGTTAAAGGAATATGTAATTTTATTTTCTTTTCTTTATGTTAGTAGATTTTATACATTTTTTGTTTGTAAATTTGTATAAATTTATGATTAATGTTATTGAAATTTTATAGTTTTTAGTTTTATTTGCTTTTGTATCCGATCTCTCGGATGTTTTATAAATAGAATAAAACTAGAAAAAACATTAAATTTCGTGACAATTGTGTAGCAAAAATAAAAAAAAATTAACTTCCATTAAATGGGTAGGAAAATGCGTAGAAAAATGTGTAACAATGGGTAGGAAAATGCGTAGAAAAATGTGTAACAATTTCTGACAGCTCTTTTCTGTCAGAAATGGGTAGGAAAATGCGTAGAAAATGCGTAAAGAAACCAGTTTCCTACGAGTGGTTTAACTACATATGCATTTCGTCACAAATTCGTAGAAAATTAAATTTCGTGACAATTGTGTAGCAAAAATTAAAAATTAACTTCCGTTAAATGGGTAGGAAAATGCGTAGAAAATGTGTAGCAATTTGTGACAGCCCTTTTCTGTCAGAAATGGGTAGGAAAATGCGTAGAAAATGCGTAAGAAACCAGTTTCCTACGAGTGGTTTTCCTACATACGCATTTCGTCACAAATTCGTAGAAAATCGCGAGTTGTGACGCATTTCCTACGAAAAATGGTGTCAAAAATTTTAATTTTTCTAGTAGTGCAAGTTATAAATGTTTGCATTATTACATCCCTCATCTTTCTGTACTATATTTATTTCTATTGAATCTTGATAAGTAGTTCTTAAAATATTATTTAACTTTTCAGTTGTCAAACCATATGTGGCTCTTGTGCGTATTGGGTGTTAAGACAGGGGCAGACCTGGCTCTATACGAGCCGTAGCACGGGCTATGGCTCAACTTTGTACTGGTAGTGTAAACTTGTTTTTTCGAGTTTTATACAAAGGATACCCCTAAACAACTACGAGTACACCCCTACAAAAATTGTAAGCCCAAATTGTAGTTTATATAGCCCAACCCAAATCAGTTTACAATTTTCTTACAAGTTACATGTTAGCCCAAATTAGTTGTTATTGAATATTGTAAATACTAAGCCCAAAACAATATTATCCCTAAATAATAAGCATATTATCTAGCCCAATCCAAATCCTTAATCCCTTTTGAAGTTTGTATGCGCGACAGAAAGCTAGAAGCCCGTCGACCACGGACCACCAGCAGAAGTCATGCACGATCGAAGGATTCCAAGAATACCAAGTCAGAACAGAAGAATTCCGCGCAATCACACATCAGTGCTGAACCGAACGGCAATTTCGATTAGCGATCATCCGCAAATTGTGAGTATTCTTTATTTATTTTCTTCTTGAGTTCTTGAATGTTTCGATTTTGTATGTTTGATTGAATGTGATTTTATATAACTTAGTTTTTGAATCCTTAATCCCTTTCTTCTTGAATGTTTGATTGAATGTTTCGGTTAGCGATCATCTGCAAATTGTGAGTATTCTTTTCTAATTTTCATTGTTTGATTGATTGTTAAACTAGGGATTGTTGTTATCTTGATTGAATTCTTTGAAGTGATGATGAAACCACAATCTAAGAAACAATCTTTAATTGGGAACCTTTTCAAAAGAAAATTCAAAGAAATTAATGAAAATCTGAATGTTGGTGATGATGATACAATACAATAAAATGATGACGTCGATGCACGTCCGAAAGTTGATAATGATAATATCCAAGCAAATGATGATGTTGATGCAAGTCCTATACAACTTCAATTCCAACAACACGCGGTATTATTGATTTGAATGATCCATATGATAGGCCACCTATTGCTAGTTATCACCCAAATCAAATAGATGACATAAGAAGGGCATATCTTGTTAAAGGGGCTTTTCAACCGCGCAGTCATAAGTTTCCTTTTAGAGACTTTTATGGAAAAAAAGACGGTTTGTTGTTAGTTGGTTTACTGATTGCAGTTGGTTAGAGTATAGCATCAAAGCAGACAAAGTATATTGTTTATATTGTTACTTGTTTAAAGAAGAAGTTGGTAATCAAGGCGGTACAGATACATGGTCGTCTAGTTCTAAAGGCTTTTGTGATTGGAGTAAAAAGGGTTCATTAAAGGAACATGTTGGGAATGTTGATAGTCATCATTTAAAGGCGGCACAAAAATTCACAATCTCATGAATCAAAAGCAACATATGGACGAGAATACAAAGAAGTTGACTAAAGAAGAAATGACTGTAAATAGTTATCGATTACTTGGTTCTGTTATGTGTGCTAGATTCTGTTTAGAAAACTCTTTACCATTTTATGGCCATGATGAATCAGAAGAATCTAATTCTCAAGGTATTTTAATGTCGGTGTTGAACTTGATTAGTACTAACCACCCGGAAATTGGTAAGTACACATTAGGGAACGCAAAAAAGAACAACAAGTTGACATCGCCAAAGATACAAAAGGAGATCATTGAATGCTCGTCAAAGGAAGTAACAAAAAGTATTTGTGCAGAAATTGAAGATGATGTGTTTGGGTTGTTGGTAGATGAATCTAGTGATGTATCTTTGAAGGAACAAATGGCTGTAGTTGTTAGATTTGTTGATAAACTTGGGGCTGTTAGAGAGTTTTCGGGAACGCAAAAAAGAACAAGTTGACATCGCCAAAGATACAAAAGGAGATTATTGAATGCTTTTCAAAGGAAGTTACAAAAAGTATTTGTGCAGAAATTGAAGATGATGTGTTTTGGGTTGTTGGTAGATGAATCTAGTGATGTATCTTTGAAGGAACAAATGGTTGTAGTTGTTAGAATTGTTGATAAACTTGGGGCTGTTAGAGAGAGTTTTATCGGAATTGTTCATGTGAGAGACACGGCTTGTTCAACTCTTAAACAAGTCATAGATAAGTTATTAGCAAGCAAGCACTTAAGCGTAAAGCAAGTAAGTAATAAAATTTATAGATTCTTTACATAAACTTAATAATCATTATTTTTTTATGTTATAGTTTATTTTTATTTTAGGTGAGAGGCCAGGGTTATCTTATGATGGTGCAAGCAACATGCGGGGGGAATTTAATGGGTTAAAGGCGTTGATTTTAAAAGATGACCCGTCGGCACATTACATCCATTGTTTTGCTCATCAACTTTAGTTGGTTATTATCGCTGTTGCAAAAAAACATACCGGTGTCAAAACTTTCTATGAGTTCCTTTCCATGGTTGTCACTACGGTTTCAGCTTCTTGCAAACGAAAAGATATGTTAAGGGAGGAAAAAAAGGCGAGAGTGGAAAAAGAAATACTTGAAGGTGAAATTAAAACAGGTAAAGTATTAAACCAAGAGGTTTCCCTAGCACGAGCCAGTGATACACGATGGGGTTCGCATCATAGAACCATTATCAGTTTGCTTAGATTGTTTCCCGAAGTTGTTATCGTACTTCAATAAGTTAAAGAAAATGGATATTTCAATCAACAATGAACAAATGCAAAAGGTATTCTATCATATTTTAAAAATCTCGAGTTTGTTTTTTATATGCATCTGAAATATATAAGGATATAGAGCGGGTAGCGGGAATCGAACCCGCATCATTAGCTTGAAAGGCTAGGGGTTATAGTCGACGTCGATTCATCATTTTTAACATCTCTAATTCAAAACCGAACATGAAACTTTGGTTTCATTCGGCTCCTTTATGGAAAATGGATAAATTGCTAGATTTAAGATGTAAACCTGTAACACCCCCAAAAATACCACCTGCGGAAACCCCGCGAGGCGTGTTACGCATCAGAGTTCGAGCCACCAATCACATTGAACCAATGATAAATACTTAAATAAAACATGTTATTAATTACC
The DNA here is from genome assembly GCF_002127325.2 of Helianthus annuus. Taxonomy (NCBI): domain Eukaryota; kingdom Viridiplantae; phylum Streptophyta; class Magnoliopsida; order Asterales; family Asteraceae; genus Helianthus; species Helianthus annuus. The sequence continues at coordinate 3,682,376 of NC_035442.2, read as the reverse complement.
AATAGAAATGTCGACATAATATTAATCCCAAAGGAGTTGCATAGCGGAAGCATGTAGTGAAATCGTTTAACAATTGTTTCATAAAAGTTCTCAAAACCAGTGTATTAAATATAAATTATTCCAAGAGCCTCGATCCATGACCACTCTAGCACTCCCAGATAGCAAGTCCATGTCATAAATGCTAACGACCTGCAAGCATGCAGACAAGTGTGTCAGACGACGCTGGTGAGTTCAAAGTTTAGTTATCGTGTTTGGTTACCAAATAGACGTTAGGCCAATTCCACGTTGTGATTCGATTTGATGTTGTTTATAACTTGTTGAGATACCCTAGGGAGTGTGCCCATATGTATCTTGGAAGTGTGTCCCTCAATAACCTAGAGTGTGTCCAGCCCCCAATGCTCCTAACCAAGCATTGGTAATGATCGATCCCATATATAATAACCAAGACTCAATTTCATTGTTTACCCATGATTCCCTTTCCAAACGTATGTTAGTTGTCCCAAACCACTGGGACGCATGCTTGAGAAATGCAGTGAACTCACCTTGGTTTGCTCGGCAGATTATACCAAAAGTTATTTGAATTAAGAGTGGTCAATCACGGCCTAACAGGATTACCATACGAGTCAGGTTTGGTTCAAGTAAAGCACGTATGGTTACACAGAGTTAACACGTTACAAACACGTATAGGTCATGGCAACACTTAGCAATCAAACAATGCATTCAACTTGTGCGGTTAAGGTAAGTCCAAAAGTAATCGGCCCAATATACACCGGCCCAATAACCACTAAGTAACGTGTGCGATCCAAGCAGACTTGTGCGTTCTGCTTGGGGTTGTGCGATTCATTATGTACCCGGCCCAACAACATAAGTGATCCAATAACATACCCGGCCCAACAACAATAAACAAATGACAACCTTGTGCGATCCAATATCATATACGATCCAATTGGGTTGTGTGTTTGTGATCTGGACTCTAAGGCCCAACATGTTATCTGGAAACATAACTTGTGCGATCCAATAGTCTTGTGCGACTATTGGTATCTTGTGCGACCGAGTTGTGTGATCATGCAATTCTAAGTTGTATACAGCGCATTAACAGTAGTACCCTAACACATTCCAGCTTGTGCGACTAGGGCTTGTGCGGTCGGCTAGCTTATGCGATTGGGCTCTTATGAAATCAAGGCCCCTTGTGCGATTGGTTTTATATATTCCGGGTTTTATGCATTCGGTTACAATCATACCCAAGTTTCCATGTTTCAATCAATTAACAGTTTCCCTACTATCAAAACAACCTACCATCGATCAAAACAAAGTTGTTATATCCAAATCATATGAACCCTAATCGAATAAGACATGAACACTAATCAAACATTCGATCGATAACATGAAACCCGATTTATCATAAATATTCTATAATACACGTAAGCCGATTTCATGAATACTACAATCAACTCTACGGATTCGAATCAAACACATATATGGTCGATTACCTTCATACATCTTTAATCACATAGTATTCGAAACAAACATAACAAATCATCATCAATCATATCGAGCATACATCATAATACCATCAAACGATAGATAATCATACTAACCGAATCGGAAAGGAATGAGGATTGATCCGAACAAGAGAATGATCCGAATCCTATGAACTTCGAGGAGGGTGGCTGCCTTCGGTTCGTGAGAGAGAGAGAGAAGAGCTAGGGTTTGTGTGTGTGTTTGTTCTTGATAAAATGTGAGATGGTTACAACATTTACAACATCACATGTGTTATCGGCTAATGGGATGGGCCGAACCCACACTTGGGCTGCCCCATTGACCCGAGTACAAGCAATACGGCCCAATGGCCTTGTGCGTTCGAGTGATGGTTGTGCGGTTCGGTTCAGTTGTGCTTTCAGGCCATTATATACATACATACATTTCATTACACACAGCGCAAAAATCATAACAATTAATACTTATAATAAATCACATAAGCATGTATCGCTACACAAAGTAGGTTCGAATTACGAGTTGTCACAGTATCCCCAACTAAAAAGAAATTTCGTCCCAAAATTTGGTATGCACTCACTGGGGAAGCTAGGTAAGTTATATCATTCACTAGTTTTCCTGGGGTGTCATATCATCCCCCACTTGAAGGGGAATTTCGTCCCGAAATTCACTAGTTGCATCAACATTAGGTTCACTGGGTTTTGTCTGGTCTTTGGGGAACAAATGTGGATACTTATGTTTCATCTGGTCCTCGCGTTCCCACGTGAACTCGGGACCACGTTTTGAGTTCCAACGAACTCTCACAATAGGTATACGACTGTGATTACGAACTTTAACTTCCCGATCCATAATCTCAATTGGTTCTTCGACAAACTGCAATATGTCGTCTATCTTCAGCTCTTGAAATGGTACAATTAGTGTTTCATCAGCCAAACACTTCTTTAACTGCGATACGTGAAACACATCATGGACATTACCCAACTCAGCGGGTAATTCCAACCTGTAGGCCACCTTTCCAATTCGTTCTAGAATTTTGAATGGTCCTATATAACGAGGGTTTAGTTTGCCGCGTTTCCCAAAACGCACCACACCTTTCCAGGGTGAGACTTTTAACATAACGCGATCATTAATTTCGAATTCCAACGGTTTACTACGCTTGTCAGCGTAGCTTTTCTGGCGGTCGCGAGCTGCGGCCATACGGCTTCGGATCTGCACAATGCTTTCTGATGCCTCAAGAACAAACTCAGGGCCTGTGATCTGACTATCACCCACTTCATGCCAATAGAGAGGTGAACGGCATTTCCGTCCGTACAGTGCTTCGAACGGAGCTGCCTTAATACTTGTATGGTAGTTGTTGTTGTAGGAGAACTCTATCAATGGCAAGTGTTTCTCCCACCCCTTCCCAAAATCAATCACACACGCCCGCAACATATCTTCCAGTGTCTGGATGGTGCGCTCGCTTTGACCATCCGTCTGCGGGTGATAAGCGGTACTCATATCGAGTTGGGAACCAAACGATTTGTGCATTGACTGCCATAACTCTGAAGTGAAGCGCGGATCTCGGTCTGAAATAATGGAGGTTGGCACCCCGTGCCTAGAAACCACCTCCTTAAGATACACTGCTGCCAGCTGAGAGAATTTGTCTGTTTCCTTGATCGCTAGAAAATGTGCTGACTTTGTGAGCCGATCAACAATCACCCATATAGTATCATTTCCAGCCTGGGTCCTCGGTAACCCTGTGACGAAATCCATGGCGATCAGCTCCCACTTCCATGTGGGTATCTCCGGCTGCTGAAGTAGACCCGAAGGCTTTTGATGTTCTGCTTTTGACTTTAGCACAAGTCAAACATTTGCTGACGTAGGTTGCTATGTGAGCCTTCATGCTGGGCCACCAGTAGGTAGTTTTCAAGTCGTGGTACATCTTATCTGACCCAGGGTGTACTGAGTAGCGTAATTTATGTGCTTCCTCCATTACAAGTTCTCGTAAGCTGCCATAGAGTGGGACCCAGATGCGTCCGGTTACGTAGTAAGCACCGTCTCCTCTTCGTTCTAGTCGTTGTCTCGAGCCGCGTAAAGCTTCAGCTCGGACGTTCTTTGGTTTCAACGCTTCTACCTGAGCGTCTCGTATCTGGGAAGGAAGATTAGATTGGATCGTAAGTTGCAATGCTCGTACACGCCTAGGTGCACTATCCTTTCTGCTGAGGGCGTCAGCTACAACGTTCGCCTTGCCCGGATGATACTTGATGGCACATTCATAATCATTCAATAATTCCACCCATCGCCGTTGTCGCATATTCAATTCCTTCTGGTCGAAGATATGCTGAAGGCTCCTATGGTCGGTGTAGATGGTGCATCTGGTACCGTACAGATAGTGCCTCCAGATCTTCAACGCAAATACCACCGCTCCTAACTCCAAGTCATGTGTCGTGTAGTTTTTCTCGTGGACCTTCAATTGTCGTGAAGCATAGGCTATCACCTTCTCGCGTTGCATTAACACACAGCCGAGACCTTGAATCGACGCATCACAGTAGACCACAAAATCTTCGGTACCCTTTGGCAAAGACAAAATCGGTGCGCTACAAAGTTTCTGTTTTAACAACTGAAAAGCCTCTTCCTGTTTCGTTCCCCAAGAGTACACCGTATTCTTCTGTGTCAGCAAGGTGAGAGGTTGAGCGATTTTCGAGAAATCTCTAATAAACCTTCGATAGTATCCAGCGAGACCAAGAAATTGTCGCACCTCCGAGGGAGTCTTTGGTGCCGCCCAATTCTTAACCGCATCTACTTTTGCAGGATCCACATGTATCCCTTTTTCGTTAACAACATGGCCAAGGAAATGTACTTCTCGAAACCAGAAGTCACACTTAGAAAACTTTGCATACAGCTGTTCCTTCCTCAGCAGTTCCAAAATATGACGTAGATGTTGCTCGTGATCCTCCTTGTTCTTTGAATAAACCAAGATGTCGTTAATGAACACTATAACAAACTCGTTGAGATATGGCTTACAGACGCGGTTCATGAGATCCATGAAGACCGCTGGTGCATTAGTCAATCCAAACGGCATGACTAAAAACTCATAGTGTCCGTAGCGCGTTCGAAAAGCCGTCTTGGGAACATCCTCTTCCCTAACCCTTACCTGGTGATACCCCGATCTTAAATCGATCTTGGAATAGAAACTTGACCCTTGCAGCTGGTCAAATAAGTCGTCGATGCGTGGCAATGGATATCGATTCTTGATGGTCACCTTGTTGAGCTCCCGATAGTCAATGCACATACGGAACGACCCGTCTTTCTTCTTTACGAACAAAACTGGGGCTCCCCAAGGCGATGAACTGGGTCGAATGAAACCTCTATCCAACAACTCCTGTAGCTGATTGGACAGCTCCTGTAACTCTCCAGGTGCTAGCCGGTAAGGAGCTCGAGCAATTGGAGCCGCTCCCGGCGCAAGATCAATCTGAAATTCTACTTGTCGGTGAGGAGGTAACCCTGGTAGCTCCTCTGGGAACACATCAGCGAATTCTCGCACCACTGGCAGATCCTTGATCTTACTCTCTTCAGACTGAGGGTTGGTAACTAGCGCTAACAGTGCAGGATACCCCTTTTGTAGATACCGCTGTGCACGCATGGCCGTGATAATACCAACCATCGTCCCACTACGATGCCCTTGAACTAACAATGACTCCCCATCAGAGAGAGGAATACGCACAACTTTCTCCTTACACAAAATTTCTGCTTGGTGCCTAGACAACCAATCCATGCCTACTACAATGTCAAAACTACCGAGCGTAACGGGAAGGAGGTCAATATCAAATACTTGACCCACGAGGTCTAGTTTGCACCCAAAAAGGACATTCGAGGCTTCTATGGTTTTACCATCCGCTAATTCTACCACTTGCTTAACTTCTAAAGGTGTTGGGGTTATCCCCAATCGTCGACTAAATTCTAGGGATACATAACTCTAGTCGGCACCAGAGTCAAATAATACAGAAGCAATACGATTGTTAACAGGAAACGTACCAGTTACAACGTTGCCGTCATTCCTGGCATCCCCTGCTCCAAGCTGGAGCACTCTGCCTCGAGCACCATTTCCCCCATTGTTGCCGTTGTTGTTGTTGTTCCCAGCATTGTTGTTATTCGGGCGGTCGTTGTCGTTAGCATTCTGGTTTAGCTGAGGGCAATCCCGCTTAAAGTGACCCTCGTCCCCACACTGATAACACCCCTTTCTGAAGCCCTGATTTTGCTGGGGTGGTTGTCCCTGCTATCTCTGGTTCTACTGGTTCTGTTGCTGCTGATGCTTGGGCTGGGGGGCCTACAATCTTTGGCCTCGTGGCCCGCTTTACCACACGTGTTACATGTTCGTCCACACTGCCCGAAGTGATGATAGCCACACTTGATACATCGAGGCTTCCTTCCTGCATACGAACCCTGACTTTGGCCACTTCCCTGGCCTTGATTGACAGAAGACGACTGACTGATGCTGCGATTGCTATTGTGATCTGGCCTTTTCTGAGTCTGGCCAGCACTGGATGCTTTGTCGTAATCTTTCCACTTCCGCTTGTTATCATTAGCGGACGCAGTGGCAGTGGGTGCAGCAGTAGTAGTGGTTGAAACACGCGGTGGTAATCTTTCCACTTCCGCTTTGCTCTCCACCTCTTGATCCACAATCTTGTGGGTTAATCGAACAATCTGTGTCAAATCATTGAGATGGGCTGCAGTGACCAAACTCTTCACACGCGGAGGCAGGCCCTTGATGAATAACTCGATCCTCCGAGACATAGGCCGGGACAAGTTCGGGCACATGTCGGCCAATTCATATGATCGCTTCACATACGCTTCAACTTCAGATCCAACCATCTTCAAGTCGTAGTACTCGTTTTCCAACTTCTGGACCTCATCCCGAGGACAATACTCTTCTCTGATCAGTTCTTTAAAGTCATCCCAAGTTGTGGCATTCGCTGCCTCAATGCCCAGCAACTGTACTTGGGCATTCCACCACGTTAGGGCACCATCCGCCAAGGTACCCGTAGCATATTTCACCCTGTCCCCAGCGGGACAGTTACAGATAGCAAACACGGACTCTGCTTTCTCGAACCATCTCAGGAGTCCCACAACCCCTTCAGTCCCGGTGAAGGTCTGTGGCTTACAGTCCATAAACATTTTGAACGTACACACAGGCTGGTTAGGTTGAGGTTGCACTTGCTGACCTAAATGACGAAAGGAAACACATTATAGGAGGGAAAAGACGTGTACGCGGTATTAGAGGAAAAGTACTTGGTACATTCCGTACCAGCTTGATAGGCTGCTAAAGCCTCAGCCACACGGGTGTTGATTAGGTCAGTCAACTCAGCCTGAGTCATGTTGATGTTGCCACGTCCGTGTCCTCGTCCACTCATGATTCTAAAGATGGAAATGAACCGATTCAGGAAATCGAAACGAGATGGAAATCATGTATCACGTTGAGATCTACGTACTACTAAGTTCACACATAATAAGGCAGAACACTTCTCACGCTCGATAAGCCTCACTGGGACTTGCATGCACCCCACGTTATTATTAAGTGTGCACCCATAATAATAAGGTGGTTTGCACGTTTATCTCAGTGCCTCTTAGCTTGCGCTCGAAGTTTCCCCCGTTCAAACAACACACGGATGGTATCACAGTCAATGATTCACATGAGTCGAAGAGTAGTGTTATACTATCAAGCCACTATTATGTTTAAGGCCTCATTTCGTATATGTTGTGAGTGTGTGACTGCTAAGCAAGTAATGTATAAAGTGAGAGAGACGAACCTTGCAATTTGGAGCTGAGTGTCATGATCGATTTTCGATGGTGTTCGGTTATAGTCTGGTTTTACAAAAACGTTTTAAAACCTAGTTCACTATAACCTTGCTCTGATACCAACTGTAACACCCCCAAAAATACCACCTGCGGAAACCCCGCGAGGCGTGTTACGCATCAGAGTTCGAGCCACCAATCACATTGAACCAATGATAAATACTTAAATAAAACATGTTATTAATTACCAATAGAAATGTCGACATAATATTAATCCCAAAGGAGTTGCATAGCGGAAGCATGTAGTGAAATCGTTTAACAATTGTTTCATAAAAGTTCTCAAAACCAGTGTATTAAATATAAATTATTCCAAGAGCCTCGATCCATGACCACTCCAGCACTCCCAGATAGCAAGTCCATGTCATAAATGCTAACGACATGCAAGCATGCAGACAAGTGTGTCAGACGACGGTGGGTGAGTTCAAAGTTTAGTTATCGTGTTTGGTTACCAAATAGACGTTAGGCCAATTCCACGTTGTGATTCGATTTGATGCTGTTTATAACTTGTTGAGATACCCTAGGGAGTGTGCCCATATGTATCCGGGAAGTGTGTCCCTCAATAACCTGGAGTGTGTCCAGCCCCCAATGCTCCTAACCAAGCATTGGTAATGATCGATCCCATATATAATAACCAAGACTCAATTTCATTGTTTACCCATGATTCCCTTTCCAAACGTATGTTAGTTGTCCCAAACCACTGGGACGCATGCTTGAGAAATGCAGTGAACTCACCTTGGTTTGCTCGGCAGATTATACCAAAAGTTATTTGAATTAAGAGTGGTCAATCACGGCCTAACAAGATTACCATACGAGTCAGGTTTGGTTCAAGTAAAGCACGTATGGTTACACAGAGTTAACACGTTACAAACACGTATAGGTCATGGCAACACTTAGCAATCAAACAATGCATTCAACTTGTGCGGTTAAGGTAAGTCCAACAGTAATCGGCCCAATATACACCGGCCCAATAACCACTAAGTAACGTGTGCGATCCAAGCAGACTTGTGCGTTCTGCTTGGGGTTGTGCGATTCATTATGTACCCGGCCCAACAACATAAGTGATCCAATAACATACCCGGCCCAACAGCAATAAACAAATGACAACCTTGTGCGATCCAATATCATATACGATCCAATTGGGTTGTGCGTTTGTGATCTGGACTCTAAGGCCCAACATGTTATCTTGAAACATAACTTGTGCGATCCAATAGTCTTGTGCGACTATTGGTATCTTGTGCGACCGAGTTGTGTGATCATGCAATTCTAATTTGTATACAGCGCATTAACAGTAGTACCCTAACACATTCCAGCTTGTGCGACTAGGGCTTGTGCGGTCGGCTAGCTTATGCGATTGGGCTCTTATGAAATCAAGGCCCCTTGTGCGATTGGTTTTATATATTCTGGGTTTTATGCATTCGGTTACAATCATACCCAAGTTTCCATGTTTCAATCAATTAACAGTTTCCCTACTATCAAAACAACCTACCATCGATCAAAACAAAGTTGTTATATCCAAATCATATGAACCCTAATCGAATAAGACATGAACACTAATCAAACATTCGATCGATAACATGAAACCCGATTTATCATAAATATTCTATAATACACGTAAGCCGATTTCATGAATACTACAATCAACTCTACGGATTCGAATCAAACACATATATGGTCGATTACCTTCATACATCTTTAATCACATAGTATTCGAAACAAACATAACAAATCATCATCAATCATATCGAGCATACATCATAATACCATCAAACGATAGATAATCATACTAACCGAATCGGAAAGGAATGAGGATTGATCCGAACAAGAGAATGATCCGAATCCTATGAACTTCGAGGAGGGTGGCTGCCTTCGGTTCGTGAGAGAGAGAGAGAAGAGCTAGGGTTTGTGTGTGTGTTTCTTCTTGATAAAATGTGAGATGGTTACAACATTTACAACATCACATGTGTTATCGGCTAATGGGATGGGCCGAACCCACACTTGGGCATCCCCATTGCCCGAGTACAAGCAATACGGCCCAATGGCCTTGTGCGTTCGAGTGATGGTTGTGCGGTTCGGTTCAGTTGTGCTTTCGGGCCATTATATACATACATACATTTCATTACACACAGCGCAAAAATCATAACAATTAATACTTATAATAAATCACATAAGCATGTATCTCTACACAAAGTAGGTTCGAATTACGAGTTGTCACAAAACCCACTTATAAAAAAATGATACCCATCTAAAAAAAAGTATACCCATAACATCTATGTCAGCTTTTTGTTTGAAAATATTCAATTCAAAACGACTTGCTTTCTAGATGATCCCTCTAGAAGAAGGCGGAAAAATAAACAGGGATTTTCTAAATTTGAAAGAAAAAAATAGAAAGTCATCAAGTTTTTTATATGCATTTGATGGGAGATATTTTAAGTTACACAAATGCTCTTTCAAAACGCCTTCAACAAAAAGGTAAAGATTTATTAGAAGCGGCCAACATGATAAATGGAACAAAACGAGCATTAAATGCTTTAAGACAAAATGGATTTGAGCCGACGTTGGAAAAAGTGACTCTTTTTTTTTGTAAAAAATACAACATTACAATGTTGGACATGAAGAAAAGTTATGGTAATCCAAGAAACCGAAAGAATGTCATTACAAATCAACATCATTTTGAAGTTGACATTTTTAAAGAGGATTTGGACATGCAAATTCAAGAATTAGGAAATCGATTTAGTGAGGTAAGAACTAGTTTGATAAAAAAAATATGTCAGGTTTAAATCCTTGTAACGGGTTTTCTAAGTTTGACCAATCGAGGATAGTGGCGTTTGCTGTGATGTACCCAGATAATTTTACTACACAAGAAATAGGGACTCTTTTGGGCGATATGGAGTAATTTCGTCATACTATAAGCAATGATGATAATTTTGCAAACATGAAAGGAATAAGTGATCTTGCGCGTCTTATGGTTGAAACAGGAACACATAGCTCTTGTCCTTTAGTTTATCGGGCAGTGAAGCTAGTTTTGCTTTTACAGGTTGCAATCTGTAAAACCCGATCAGGATCTATCAATGATATCAAGCTTAACTTGTGAAGGTGCGGAAAACAATCACAAGGTAATTCAAGAACAAATAATATTGAAAGAACAATAATATGAAATAAACACAAACCAAAGATCTTGCATTCAACGTTGAACAATGACTGATACAAGAATCTTGATTGTAACCGGCTCCTCTTTGAGTCGCAACCTCCAACCGAAAACAACAACCTCAACCAAGAGGTTGAGGTTGGTTTAAATACAAAATCACTAGGCTAAACCCTAAGCCCATTGCGACACAAAGCATACTAGCCCAACCCTTACATAATCGGCCCAAACACATAAACTAAACACATATATAAACAACCCTCAAACTAAGTAAACCTACATGTATAAACCTTCAGGTTCCAACAATCTCCCCCTAGGTTTATACATGCAGGTTCTTAATGCTTCAAGTGTCACGATCACCACCCAAACGATCTTTGAAACCACCAAAACCCTTTTTGCGTATATGAATAGCTGAAGCAACAGCTGAAGTCCATCCCTTTGCAATTCCTTCATATTTCTCGGTAGCTCTAATCTGGTTTTGAGCTAACACTTCCAAATCCTCAAGATCAATGTTGAGTACATCCACTTGATCCACTAAGCGAAAACTAACATCGCCATCACAAACAAACACCGCCTGACCAAGACACTCATCATAAGCCCAAAAATGTAGGGACTTCAAAGCGCCTTTTGGGATCTTCTTGACTAACGGAATCACCTTCTCTTTGTCAGCCACAGGCCAGTGCACTATCTTCATTCGCTTCTTAGTAAATGAATCTCTAACTCCTTTAACCGGTTTAACAAAAGATTCAGCAGTTCGCATTGATGGAAAATTATGCTGAACTTCCCTCTTCAATCTTTCGAAAAACATATGTCCAGGACCTCCAGGTTTATCATCAACATATGGAGCATTTGACAATTCTGTCAGATCAACCTTTGTAAATGACTGAAACTGACCTGGGCGTTTGTACCATTCAACAGGACCGACTTTCCTCTTAATCCACCACATTTTTCGATCATGGTCAAAACCCCAGCTAACCACTCCTGAACGATTACCAACTTGATCATAAAGAGTTTCACCAACATCCATCAAATGATGGGTTGCCTGAACATCATCATCATCTGGGTTCAAATTCTTGTTCTTTAAGATCACCAACTCTCTTTTCTTCTTGATTCTTTCAGCCTTTGCTTTATCTGCCTCTGGATCAGTAACTCTTTTGAAGTATTGATCCATTGCAGCATTTCTTTCAGCATCATCTTTTTCAAAAGCTTTCTTTCTGTTCTCAACATCTGTAGGATCAGAAAATTCCTGCCCGAACTTCTTTTCAAGTTTTCCACGTAAATCATAAACCATAGAAAATAACAAACTGACATCTCCTTGAAGTTGGTCAATCTGTTGATTCTTTTGCACAATAATGTCTTCAAGTTGGATAATCTTGGCTTCTTTATGAATCGAATCTTGCTTAACCAAAACTAATCTTTTCTTCATCTCTCTCATACTTATAAACTCATCATCATCACTTGAGTCATCATCAAAGGGCATTCTTACTGGTTCTTCAGGCCTTTTACCACTTGAACTGCTAGGCATATCATGAACCACGTTAGAAGGACCAGCAGAGTCAGAAGCACCAAGTGAAATAACACCAACAAACTCAGTAACATCAACAACAACATTGGTGGTATCCATCTCAGTTCTTTGAGCATCAGCATCAAACTCAAAGATGTCTGCAGTAGGGTTGGTGGTATCAGTGACATTTTTCTCAAAATCAAAATCATAAAGACCTTCATCATCTTCATCAGCAATCAAGGGTTGATCTTTGTTTTTCTCAATATACATTCCGGGCCGAGGATCCCTCATTTTCCGCTTCAAGGGTAGGGAATCAGGATCCTTTGGGTTTTCACTAGACTCTTCATTTGGAACCGAAAGATCAGAAGGAGGATTTCCCATCTTTTCAGTCACAGACTTTAATAACAGAGCCAAACTGTCAGCAGAAATCACAGGTGGAACAGTTGTAACGGCAGCAGAAATTTCAGCTTCAGGTGGAAGCTCCATATCCTCATCAGAATCACACATAATTTCAATGCCTTCATCTTCAGAGTTAATTGTCACAAACTCAGTCTCAGGCTCATCTTCAACACCTCTCTGAACAGCATGCTCTTCAGCAACAATAGCATTAGCAGGCCCAACATTTTCTTGAACAGGTTGAACTATAACTGGATCCGCAGCAACATCTTCAGTCTCCGAGAATTGACCAAACTTCTCCAAAGGAATCAATCCTTCAAACTTCTTTTCAGTACCCTTCTTTGGAGTAAGAGCACCAAAACACGCAGGACCCATCGGTTTCAACTCCAAAGTGTTTCCAGATTTGACCAACTCAGGATAACGTGCATTGAAAATCATTTGCAGAAACCTTGGATACATGAGAAATTTGTCCTTCCTGACCCCTAGCACATTCCTTTTCATGGCTTCCAAGACATATTTCGAATAATTGAACGGTTCATTGGTTATCACACAGACCAGAGCAGCAGCCTGTGTACTGTTCAGCTGATCAGTACCCCCTCTGTTCTCAGATATGCACAAGAGAAACATGTGCAGCAAAAGCCTCCAATACGGATGCACGAACTTCTTAACCAAAGGTGGATATCTTGCTTCATAACTCAGTCTAGGCAAAATGGCCTCAACTGAACCAGCTGGAACCTCTATCGAATCTGATTCTTGATCATTGAACTGCAGCACTTCTCGAATAACCTGCTCTGACACGGTAACCGTCTTCTTTTGAAATTCAGAAACAATGACTCCCTTTCCTTCAACCACCTCAATTTTCGCGTTCTTCCAAAATTCTTGAATAAGACTCTCAAAGATGACTGGATTATCTCGTAATGCGTGAACAATGCGGCAGCTGTTGAGACCCTTCATTAATGAAGTATACAATTTCCGATGCTTCTCTGGAGGAGGTGCTAAATATCCAGCCTGATTGTGAGTTGCGATGAACTTCAAATCCATGATCTGCACAAAACAGAAGTGTATTACAAACACTTATATTTTTCACAAGAATTTAAACTTCAAAGTCAACATATTCAACTTCAACAGCTCAGAGTTTTCTAATTAGGACTCGAGATCAGATATTGTTGACTCGGAAACATGAATCGAGACTATAGGTTCTCGAGTTGCAATCAGGAACCGCAACTGAGATCTCGAGTCGAGACCTGAGTAGAAACCAAAAGATCTCGAGTCACAGACATGAAGTTGCGACTCGCAACAGCTGGTCTCGAGTCCTTATCTGTTGTCTGAGTCGAAACCACACAAACACTTTGTCGTTTAAACGATTTGGATCAAATCCCATAACATCATCAGAATTGTTTGAAGACCAAATTATATTCAAATTAGGGTTCTTCAACATCTTCAAATCTTCATCAGAGTGTCATCAAATCTTCATAATACCTGAAAATCTTCAAGAAAATCATCAACATACCTTCAAATATCTATGAGTCGAGACCGGAAACACCAAAATCACTGACTCGCAACCGGAAATCAGAGGTTATTCGCCGGAATCTTTGAGAGAATTTCTTGAATGTCTCGAGTGAGATATGAGGTCTCGACTCGAGACCTTGTACTTATACTCAAACCCAAAAATGGGCTTGGCCGAACATTGGGCTTGTTGGGCTGGACACTGTTAATTGGATTTTCTTAAAAAAAAATTTATAACAATTTTAATCAAATCCATTTAGCAAGCAGTTAATCAATTAAAAAAAACATTTAGACTTTCTGAGCATGATTTGTAAAAACCTAAAAACAAAAGTAAATAATAATAAAAAGAATTATTATTTACAAAAATAAAACAGGAAAACAACAAAGATTACTCAGGGATCAAATCACGAGGTTTCGGGCTTGACATCACTTATCAACACTGATCTACTACCGAATGATCTAGACGATTGCCGATATATTTTTCCACCTAAACTCATCTTCCCAGACCTATTCCATACAACTGTCTGTAACATAGTTTATCATGTTTTGATTTCTTAACAATGAACACCCAGGCAAATACTAATCAAATCCCAGAAATATAAACAGGACACTCTGTCATGTATGTAGCTTCCCTACCACATATTTCACAAGTCCAATCCAAATCTCTGAAAGCTTAACTGGGAATAGATTGAGAAGAGAACAGAATAGATCTTTTGCAGAGATGATATAATATACAAATCAAATGAGTTTTTCTCAATTTGATATAGGTTTATTGGGGTTTCTTTTGGGCACTAGAGGGCCTCTTTCGGGTGTTTAGATCTACAGCGCGACAACGTACAGCTAGGTCAGCATGTATCTGGATGCAGCAGAAGCTGTCGTTGCCTAGCACCTCCAGGTCAGCATGTATCTGGATGCAGCAGAGGAGGTACACGACTTTTTCAGAGAAGATTTCAGAGTCAGATCAAAATTGTGTGTATCGGGACAACATACAGACATTCAAATAGATATGAACTAATTCCAAGTGATTTTCTTTCCTGGGGTCATGTACCATTTTAGTTCTAAACAGAAACAGTCAATGATTTTCAGTCTAAAGAATAGAGCCTACCAACACATCAATACTAAAGCCAAACAATTTCGATACTGGTCTTACATGAGTCAGCCCTTGACCAAAATGTGAAAATTTATATCATTTCCCAATCATGCAACACCTTTTTTGTTAATTTTTCTCCCTCGAAATTTGTGCATAAACTACCTAAGAATAGAAAAACTTTATGAACAAATTTACCTACGAAACACAAACATGCTCACTCAGTGAAACGGATCATTTTCAGAAAATCCACAAGCACTCTGAATTTCGAGCTGCTGACAGGTTTGGTGAACAAATCGGCACCATTTGCATCTGTGTCGATTTGTTCAAGAGTAATAAGACCTCTGTCAAAGCAATCTCGAATGAAATGAACTTTGATATCAATGTGCTTGGTTTTGGAGTGAAAAACAGGATTTCGATCAATTTGAATTGCAGCATCATTATCGCAGTAAATAGTAGTATTAAGATAAGTCAAACCATAGTCCTGCAATTGATGTTGCATCCACACCACTTGAGAGCAAGAAGCAGAAGCAGCAACGTACTCGGCTTCAGCTGTAGATATCGCCACTGTTTGTTGTTTCTTGCATTGCCAAGAAATAAGCCTGTCGCCCAAAAATTGGCATCCCGTAGATGTGGATTTCCTGTCACTGTCAGTACCTCCAAAGTTGCTGTCAGAGAAAGCAAACAAGTCAAAATTGGAATCTCTCGGATACCACAGACCAAACCGGGTTCGGCCTTTAAGGTACCGAAAGATTCTTTTAACAGCAGTAAGATGAGAAGTTTTAGGATTAGCCTGATATCGTGCACATTTGCAGACGGCAAACATGATATCTGGACGGCTAGCTGTTAAATACATCAACGACCCGATCATAGACCTATACTGACGTTGATCTACAAAATCTCCTTCTTCATCTTCCGTCAATAGCGGTCTCTCTGCCATTGGTGTTTCAGCAGGCTTTGCGTCCGTAAACTTGAATTTTGCTAGCACATCATCCACATACTTCCCTTGATGGATAAGAATTCCTTGAGAACTCTGCTTGACTTGTAAACCCAGAAACAGTGTCATTTCCCTGAGGGCACTCATTTCAAATTTCCTCTTCATAACTTTCTCAAACTCCTTGCAAAGATCCTCACTTGTAGACTCGAAAATAATATCATCGACATAGATCTGAACTAAGATTTGATCCTTGCCCACTTTCTTGATAAACATAGTCTGGTCTATCGTGCCACGTGTATACCCATGAGCCAAAAGATGTTCAGTTAATGTGGCATACCAAGCGCGTGGAGCTTGGTATACAAAGCCTTGTCTAGCTTGTAGGCATATTCAGGATGATCTGGATGCACAAATCCTGGTGGCTGCTCGACAAAGATTTCTTCCTTTACATCTCCATAGAGAAACGCGGTCTTGACGTCCATCTGATATACAGTGAACCCCATGTATGACGCGTAAGCTAAGAAGATCCGGATGGCCTCAAGTCGTGCAACCGGAGCATATACTTCATCATAATCCAGACCTTCAATTTGTCGAAATCCCTGAACCACCAGCCTTGCTTTATTTCGAACAATGACCCCTGCAGAATCCTGCTTGTTTCGAAATACCCATCTAGTTCCAAGTTTACGCTTTCCCTTAGGCAACTTGACAAGTTTCCATACTCCAAGCTTCTCAAACTGATTTAGCTCTTCGTGCATAGCATCTACCCAGCCTGGTTCCTGCAAGGCTATATCAATAGTTTTAGGTTCGATTTGAGAAAGATAGCAAGAATATAAGCAGGTATTGATGGTTCCTGATTGACTCCTGGTCAAAATTCCTGCATTCACAGGACCAATCACATTCTCTATTGGGTGATTGCGTTGAATACTCGTCGGTATTGCCAAGTCATGTACGGTTTCCTCTTCAGTGGTGGTGTTTCTAGACTCCCCCTCATTAGGTGTTGAAGTACTATGAACTAAAGGAGTGGTGACAGTGCAATCTTCAGGAATTGGTTCAGGGAATATTGCAGATTCAGAACTGCTTGATGCAGAATCACTAGTTGAAACACCTTCAGGGGATCGATTGAATGTTTGCGGAGGCGTAGGATGATGTGTAAACATCATTCCCGGCGGATCAATGGTATGATGCCTCACGCTTTCTTGCATCTGTTCTTCTTCTTCAGTGTCTTCAAAAGACAATGGTTATTTGGGAATAGACATACCTGCATCTGAAACATCACTTGACAAAATGTTAAATGACTTAAACAATTTAGAATAATCGTATAACCAATCTGGACTGACTCTCCCATCCGTAGCGTTCTCTTCAAGCCACTCAATGTTGCACGACTCGAAGATCTTTTTAGTTACTTTGTTGTATACTCTATAAGCAGAGCCTTTAGCATATCCAACAAAGAAACATTCGTCCCCTTTGACCTCAAACTTTCCATTGGAGTCCATGAGTAGTAATACGCATGGACAACCAAAGATACGAAAGTGTGAAACAGAAGGTTTACGTCCTTCCAGAATCTCATAAGGAGTTTTCATATGACGTTTGTTTACTAAAGCATGATTCTGGATGTAACAAGCCGTGCTAACAGCTTCGGCCCAAAAGAAACTAGGAAGCTTCGAGTCAGCCAGCATAGTTCGTGCAGCCTCAATGAGAGTACGATTCCTTCTTTCAGCTACTCCATTTTGTTGAGGAGTTCGAGGCGCACTGTACTGACGATCAATTCCCTTTTCTGTGCAGAATGTATCCACAGTAACGTTCTTGAATTCTGTCCCATTGTCCGATCGAATAACCTTCACTTTAGCACTCGCTTGATTTTCAACCAGAGTGATGAATTATTTCACCAAGACAGCAGTTTCATTTTTATGACTAAGAAAGTACACCCAGGTGTAGCGAGAATAATCATCGACAATTACAAGACAATAAGCTTTCTTCCCAATACTCAGTACATTCACTGGACCAAAGAGATCCATGTGAAGTAACTCAAGTACATTTCGTCGACGGTGCTGGTTTAACCTTATGAGGTTTTCGATTAGCTTTTCCTTTCGCACAAGCAACACATTTCTCCACCAACATAAAATCTTTGATTGGAAGATCACGTACCAGTTGACCTTTAGCCAGACGATTTAAGTTCTTCATGTTCACATGCCCAAGGCGACGATGCCACAGTAGACCATCATGTTCTGAAATCTTTGAGAATAGGCAAGTAATCTCTTCACATGGTTTCTTGTTCATATCAATCACATATGCATTTCCTTTTCTCTCAGCTGTCATTAAGAACCAGTCTTCTGGAATGACAATCCCAGGTTTGAGAACATGACATCCCTTTTTCGTGAAATGAACTGAATTTCCACGATCACAAATCTGAGAAATGCTCAACAGATTGTGTTTCAGTTCTGGAACATAATTAACATTTTCGAAGCTTAAGACGCCGTTTTGAACAGTTCCTTTTAAGTGATTCTGCCTGACTCTCCTCCCGCAAATGAGACATATCCTCCATTAAATTCTTTGACATTCACCAGTTGGGATAAGTCTCCTGTCATGTGCCTGGAACAGCCACTATCCATGTACCAGAGGCGCACGGTAGTCCTCCACAGCTGTTCCTGCACGATTAGCGGGATTAGTTAGATTTAGGAACCCAACCCATAGTGGATCTGGGTTTTCCTAGTGCATCAATATACGTCACTCTCTGCCATACTAAGTTATCTTTATTCAAAAACCTTGAAGTATTCTAATGGCGGAGTTTTGATGACATGAATTCGATGGATTGGAATGCATGGCCTTAGCTTTAGGTTTCCAGTGCTTTGTTGACCAATTAAAATTGTAATTACCAAAAGCATTACTTGGATGTCGATGAAAATTGTTTTGTTTATTTCGATTTTGATTATTGCGTTTGGCTGCATTCCAATCCTGATCAGAAGGTTTAGTCTTGCGATAGTTGTTTTTCATTGTCTTAGTCTTTTCAGTTGTCATTGACTCCGAACAACGATATCGGTTGGACATAACCTTCTGATTTTGCACTGCCATTTTCTTGTACGATGCCCTTGGGAGTTGAACACAATTTCTGGCAATGTGACCAGCAATGCCGCAGTTAAAACATGTCTGACGCTTCAATTTATGATTATTTTGAAAGTTTCTGCTCGATGTGCTTGATTTTGAATGATTTGATGTTTTGGTTTTTTGAACATGTTTGACTTGTGGTTGTTCTGAGCCTTTTGGTGTTTTTTCTTCTAATGACTGCTTACTTATATCAGCTTCCTTTTCCTCATTACTTAATTTTGGTTCAGTATTTGAACACGAAGAAGTTTCATCAATATGCGTTTTGTCAATGCATTTGTCATGTAAAACTGATTCAGGTTCATTTTCTGAACATGTAGCAGTCTCATCAATATGCATTTCCTCAACGCATTTATCATGTGAAGCTGGTTCAGGTTCAATTTCTACCACAGTTTCCAATGGGGTCCCACTAGAGTCAACATTAGGGACACCCACTGAGACATATTCAGAAGAAGAATCAGGATACACTTGATTTTCTTGAGAAGTCGTTTCAGTGGTTTCACTGAATGCGTCCTGAGGGACCTCACCTGTAACATTTTCATGAACTGAAACATTAGAAACGTTAGAATCACACACATTAGCTGAAAAAAAAAATCATCACCACACTTATTGTTCAAGTTATCAACACAAACATTATCAGTTTTGCCCAAAACAACAGGCTCACAAGACGAAACATAAGCTGAAAACGATGCAAATAAAGAACGACTAAAAGCAATGTCAGACTCAGTTGGTTCAGAATAAGGTTCAAAATAAGGTTCAGAAATATTTGAAATAATGACTTGTTCACTCCTATGAACATCACCACACTTTACTTCAGAGCTATCATCTTCACATGAAGACGAAACATTAGGATCAATTGTGCCTTTGGGAACAAAATTCAAAGGAGTAAACTTGTGTTTGTCAATTTGTCTGTCATGAACAGACGACTTATTGTTGGAACCATAAGTCCTTTTACTCTCGTTCATCATCTCCTCCTCAGTCATTGGTAAATAAGTATAGTTATCATTATATGGAGGAGGAGTCTGATTGTAACACAAACCACGCCCTTTCTTTTCTTTGTACGCAAGTTGTTGATCACATAAATTTTTCACTAGTTTACTGGAAGAATCAAATTTCTTGATGTTGAGCTCATTAATTTGATATCTGTCTCTGATATCTTCCAGTTCCTTAGTTACAGCGCACAGTTTTTCTTGAACATAAAGAAGTTGAGATGATTTTACACTGACATCATCCTTGAGTTTGATGATGTCTTTGCGCTGAGCTTCAATCTTTTCTTTGTAAAGTTTTTCATTTTTCGATAAAGTAAAGTTTTTATTTTTTATATCTTGATAATCTTGAATTAGCTCAGCGTTGTGCATTCTATAAACCTCAACTCTTTCTTTACATTCAGGAGTACAGAAAGCAGACAATACCTCTTCTTTGGTTAGACCTTTAACAGGGGCTGAAAGGATCTGAGTCATGTGTCACACCCCCAAAATCCACCTGCGGATAACACCCGCTTCGAGGGCGTGACCGACCAGGATCCAGCCACCAATTATACTAAGCATTGGTTAATAGTAAGTAATCGCTATCTAAAAATGTTAGCAATATCATAGTTTAAGTTTGATACTTGGTTTAAACAAAAACAGCGGAAGCATAAAATAGTTTAAAAGATAGTTCATAGATAAATAAAACCCAACACACGGGTTTTGACGAACACTACGCATCCCCAAGCTGCAAGCTCCTCAGTCACTGGTTACCTGCAAAGCATGCAGTAAGGTGTCAACAATAATGCTGAGTGAGTTCACTAGTTGCCCAGTTTTAATTACCAAAAACTTGTTTCACCAGTTAATTTATCCGTTTATACATGCCATGGGGAGCTACCCCAAAAGTTAGCGACTAAACTGTTTTTCCAATACCGAACACTAGGTAACCGTTTGCGTTTCCGCAGGATGCCCCAATGTCAATGTTCTATCATCATTGACGGATGCCTGAGTACATTAGTTCACGACCGATCCCAAACCATGGCACGGTGTGAGGTTGGTAAAACCTAAATAGCGCTATCAACTAATAACCCGTTCGCCTGGCCCCGGCGACTAATCGGTATTATGTAGTAGGGACTTGAGTGATTGAGTTGCGTTTAGTGCCGTTCGATTGCATTCCGTATAAACAGTAATTAACTAAAAGGTTTCCCCATACAAAGGAAGGAAAAGTAAGTTTGTTCCCAGTAACTAGGGAAGGAATGTAAATGGTATCCCCTTTACAAGGGGATAGGGTTGTTTTAGTCTCGTGTCCCAAACCACCGGGACGCATGCTTTTAAGTTGTGAACTCACCTTGGGTTGCTCGGTAGATTATTTTACCCGGTCAAGTTTGTTGGTCACCACGTCCTAGCATGGTTACCGAATATGGGTCAAGTCGGGTACAAGTAAACACATAGCGAACACGTATGGCAATACATATAGCAAACACATATAACATGCAGAACAACAATCAGTAACAGATACTCATGCAGTCCAGTCAGTAGTTAGTCCAACAAGCCACGGCCCAATAACACTAAGGCAGCCCAGTCGAGACAAGAGTGACTCGCAACCGAGGTTGCGACTCGCAACCGAGGTCTCGGTCCGTCACGTTTTGATTACGAGTCGCTACCAGCAGTTCCGACTCAGTAGCAGTGGTTACGACTCGCAACCGGATTCGATACACGTTGATTGCGACTCGCAACCGGGAGATCTCGACAAGACTTGATGTGATCTCGAGTAGCAACCAAAGGTTGCGACTCGCAACCGTGATTACGTGCACATGAATCAGTTTCTAGAACCTGCAAACAGTACTGGCCAATAGAATTGCAATTTCATGAAATCCGATTGTACTATGCCACTAAAACATGTTTTCTTGTCTAACCCTTGTCTAAAATGGATCAAACACACATATTTTTGAATATACAAACCATCTTCAAACTGTTCATCATTTACACGAACAATAATCAAACAATATTCATCACCACAATCATCAACCATCCTAAATTATGCATTCGATACCCTAACCATATCCTCATTACTAACCGATAACAAACCGTTCAAGCATGAACAAGGATTTCATAACCATCATCATATATAACACATACCAACAACATAAACCGAAACATATCCTTGCAACTAGCAACGATTTAAATCAAACTCCAATGTCTAACCGGACAATCTTAGCAAACAACACATACATGATTATGATCTTTAGGTCCTAAATGCATCAACCGGATAACATAACAAGAGGCTACAAGCATCATTTAGTAACAAGCAAAGCAAAACAACTTGTAGAAATATTAAAGCTAACCGGTTGATCCGAGGAATCAATGAACCAAACTCCAAATGATGATCTTGAGCTAGAATCCGGGAGTGATCTTGGTACCGGTTGATCCGAAGAAGAAGAAGATGAGAGGGTGATCTTGGTTAGGGTTTTTAGGGTTTTAGTGAGAGGTAGAGAGTGTGAGGAAGAGTGTTGTAAAAATGGTTAAGGGAGGGAAGGGTTGGCTTATATAAGATTTCGAGTGGGCTTAGGGTGTTGCGACTTGGGCTTTCACATGGCCCAAACCAAAGCGGCCCCTAATATGTCTTACTGTTCACTCGAGACCAAGGGGTCTCGAGTTGGGTCATGGTTTCGGCTCACAATAACACACACACACCCACACACGTATATAAACCCTTGTATATTTACCATACAACATACTTAGCACAAAGATCAATTAGTTTCATCAAGATAACACGCAACTTTTCATTTGATAATATATACACATAAATTACATCGAAAGGTTGTCCGGGGAAACCCGAGGTGTCACATTATCCGCAAGTTTTAGGAACTTTCGTCCCGAAAGTTAAGGCAGCCACTGTCAAGCTAGCGTAAGTGAAAGCGTTTCAACGGGGTGTCACATCATCCCCCCGTTAGTTTGGAATTTCGTCCCGAAATTCAGTTGTAGCTTCAGCGCTGGGGTTTTCGTTTGGGAACAACTGGGGATACTTGTGCTTCATCTGGTCTTCCCGCTCCCAGGTATACTCTGGGCCACGTCGCGAGTTCCATCGGACTCGTACAAGAGGGATTTGGCTACGTCTGAGGGTTTTGATCTCTCGATCAGTGATTTCAATCGGTTCCTCAGTAAAGTGTAGCTGTTCGTCAAGAGTTAGTTCCTTGAAAGGAATTACGAGCGTCTCATCTGATAGACACTTCTTCAGATTAGATACGTGAAATACGTTGTGCACCGCACTTAGTTCTTCAGGCAGATTCAATCTGTAAGCAACCTTACCGATTTTCTCGGTAATTTCGAATGGTCCGATATATCGCGGATTAAGCTTGCCCCGTTTACCAAAGCGAACCACACCCTTCCAGGGTGAGACTTTAAGTAGAACCCGGTCACCGACCTGGAATTCTAGTGGTTTCCTACACTTATCAGCGTAGGTTTTCTGACGGTCACTAGCTGCCGCCATGCGTTGTCTGATCTGGGCAATCTTTTCCGTTGTGTCGACCACCGTTTCTGGGCCTGTGATTTGGCTATCGCCAATCTCCGCCCAGTAGAGGGGTGATCGGCATTTACGACCGTACAATGCCTCAAAAGGTGCTGCCTGAATGCTAGTGTGGTAGCTGTTGTTGTACGAGAACTCTACTAGCGGTAGATGTTTCTCCCAGTTCTTGCCAAAGTCGAGCACGCATGCTCTGAGCATGTCTTCGAGGGTTTGGATGGTGCGTTCAGACTGCCCATCCGTTTGCGGGTGATAAGCCGTGCTCATATCTAGACGTGAGCCAAAGGATTTGTGCATAGCCCGCCACAAATCCGAAGTAAATCGAGCATCTCGATCGGAGATAATGGAGGTTGGCACCCCGTGTTTTGAAACCACTTCTTTTAGGTATACGTCTGCCAGGGTAGAAAACTTATCCGTTTCCTTAATGGCCAGAAAGTGTGCGGATTTGGTCAATCGATCTACTATCACCCAAATAGTGTCATTCCCGCGTTGAGACCTAGGTAGCCCTGTAACAAAATCCATGGAAATCTGCTCCCATTTCCATTTCGGAATTTCTGGCTGTTGGAGTAGGCCTGCTGGTTTCTGGTGTTCTGCCTTGACTCTTGAGCAAGTCAAACACTTGCTGACATATGCTGCTATGTTCGCTTTCATACCAGGCCACCAATATGTGGTTCTCAGGTCATGGTACATCTTATCCGAACCAGGATGTACTGAGTATCGGGACTTATGGGCTTCGTCCATCACAAGTTCACGCAGGTCTCCATAGAGGGGAACCCAAATACGCCCTGCTACATAGAAAGCACCATCTTCTTTCTGTTCTAGCTGCTGTCTCGATCCTCGCAGGGACTCAGCCTTGATGTTTTCAGGCTTCAATGCTTCAATCTGAGCATTACGAATCTGAGTAGGGAGGTTAGACTGAATGGTAAGTTGCAACGCTCGAACGCGCTTTGGGATAGTGTCTTTGCAGCTGAGGGCGTCTGCCACGACATTGGCTTTGCCCGGATGGTATCTAATGGCGCACTCATAGTCATTCAAAAGTTCGACCCATCGACGTTGGCGCATATTCAATTCCTTTTGCTTAAAGATGTGCTCGAGACTCCTGTGATCGGTGTAAATGGTACACTTGGTGCCGTACAGGTAGTGTCTCCATATCTTAAGAGCAAAAATCACTGCTCCCAGTTCTAAATCGTGCGTAGTGTAGTTTCTTTCATGCGTCTTGAGTTGTCGAGAGGCGTAGGCAATCACTTTCTCGCGTTGCATCAGCACGCAACCGAGTCCATGGATGGATGCATCGCAGTAGACCACGAAGTCGTCAGTACCTTCAGGTAACGAGAGAATAGGAGCACTACAGAGGTTATCTTTTAGTCTTTGAAAAGCCGACTCCTGAGCTTCATTCCACTTATAAGTAATGCCTTTCTGAGTGAGAGTCGTGAGAGGTTGAGCAATTTTTGAGAATCCTTTGATGAATCTACGGTAGTACCCTGCCAATCCTAAGAATTGACGGACTTCGGTGGGAGTCTTGGGTGTAGGCCAATTCTTTATCGAGTCGATCTTAGCGGGGTCGACGTGAATTCCATCCTTATTGACCACATGCCCAAGGAAATGGACTTCGCGGAGCCAGAAGTCACATTTCGAGAATTTGGCGTACAATTGCTCTTTGCGTAGGAGTTCGAGGATAAGGCGTAGTTGTTGCTCATGCTCTTCTCGGCTTTTCGAGTAGATCAGGATGTCGTCGATAAACACAATCACGAATTTGTCGAGGTAGGGTTTGCACACACGGTTCATGAGATCCATGAAGACCGCCGGCGCGTTAGTCATCCCGAAAGGCATAACGAGGAACTCGTAATGACCATAACGAGTCCTGAACGCAGTCTTAGAGATGTCTTCATTACGAACTCTCAACTGATGATAGCCTGATCGCAGATCAATCTTGGAGTAGTAACTCGATCCTTGCAACTGATCGAATAGGTCGTCAATACGCGGGAGAGGGTAACGATTCTTGATGGTAACCTTGTTCAGCTCACGATAGTCGAAGCACATTCGAAATGTGCCATCCTTTTTCTTAACAAAGAGTACTGGTGCTCCCCAGGGCGATGAACTTGGACGGATAAATCCTTTGTCCAATAGCTCTTGTAGCTGCGTAGAGAGTTCCTTCAGTTCTGCAGGGGCTAGTCGATAAGGTGCACGAGCTATAGGCGCTGCTCCAGGAGCTAGCTCGATTTGAAATTCGACCTGACGGTGGGGAGGGAGTCCCGGTAGTTCCTCAGGAAATACCTCGGGGTAGTCACGTACTATTGGAAATTCTTCAATCCTCTTTTCTTTTTCGTGGGTATCGGTGACGAGTGCTAAGATAGCGGTGTGCCCTTTTTGTAAACACTTCTGGGCCTTTAAGAATGAGATGATGCTTGTGACTTCTCCGCCTTTGCTGCCTTGGACGATGAGGGGTTTGCCAGAACGGCGAGGAATACGAACAGCCTTTTCTTGACAAAGGATCTCAGCACGATTCTTGGATAACCAATCCATGCCGATGACGACGTCGAAGCTTCCAAGAGTAATGGGGAGGAGATCTATACGGAAGGTCTGACCAGACAATTCTAGTTTGCAGTCACGGATGACGTGTGAGGCCTCGAGGTTCTTACCATTAGCTATTTCGACGATGCGCTTGGCGCTTAACGGCGTGAGAGGGGACTTAAGTTTCTTACTAATTCGTAGGGATACATAACTAGCATCTGCTCCAGAATCAAATAATACGGAAACATAGCGATCATTAAGTAGGAACTTACCCGCCACCACATTAGGGTCGTTCCTTGCTTCAGCTGCCCCAATCACGAATGCCCTGACTTGGTTTCCAGCTTCCCTGTTGTTGTCGTTGTTTCCAGCACCTCGATTATTGTTGTTGCGGCCTTGGTTCAGTTGAGGGCAATCCTTTCGCATGTGCCCCTCTGCTCCACATTTAAAGCACCCACGGTTGTTTCCCTGCTGCTGCTGCTGGGGTTGTTGTTGATTCTGCCTTGCTGGGAACTGACTCCTACAATCTTTGGCTTCATGCCCCATCTTGTTGCACCGCTGGCACTGACCCTTGCCACATGCCCCATTGTGGTGCCTGTTACACTTGTTACACTTAGGGTAGCTTCCCCGATAGCCACTCTGTTGCTGAGGGCCTTTGTTGTTGTCAGTTTTCCTTTGCTGAGCTGGGGCTTGAGCAGAGTTAGCATCTTTGCCCTGATTTCCATCCCACTTTCGTTTACCATCACTAGAAGTTCCTTCCGCAGCACTGATCCTTTTGGGCAACCTGCCCTCTTCCACAGCCTGGTTGGTGAGTTTGTGGGCAAGACGAACCACAGGCTGTATAGCAGTGAGGTTAGCTGAGGTCACATGGCTCCTGATTTCTGGGGCTAAGCCTTTAATGTACAACGCAATCCTTCGATACATGGGTCGGGACAAGTTTGGGCATAGAGCAGCGTAGTCGTTGGACAGCTTGGTGTAGGTCTCAATTTCTGACCCAACCATCTTGAGAGCATAGTACTCGTCCTCGAGTTTGTGTATGTCATCCCTGTGACAATACTCCTCCTTGATCATATCTTTGAAGTCTTCCCACGCAGTAGCATTAGCAGTCTCCAAACCAAGCATTTGAATCTGTGCCTTCCACCACGAAAGCGCACTACGCTCAAGGGTACCAGTAGCAAACTTCACCCAATTTGCTGGAGGACATTCGCAGACAGCGAAGACAGCTTCCACTTTCTCGATCCAATGCAGAAGTCCTATGGCACCCTCAGTGCCATTGAAAGGGAGAGGCTTGCAATCCATAAAAGTCTTGAAAGTACAAACACGTGGTTGCACAGGCGCTTGCTGACCTATACGGTGGGCCGCGAAAGCTGCAGCCACCGTGTTGAGCAAGTTTGAGAACTGAGCCTGAGTCATGTTGATGTTTCCTCGTCCGCGTCCACTCATTGTCTTCATAACCAGAAAACATAGCATGAGTGTGATGTCGTAATATAGCGAGAATAAGATAGAAGAGGAGAGGCATATTTATCTAATTAGGCGAACTAGTACGTATAGCAGAGCAGAGAGCATAAGACGAACAAGCAAGTAAACATGGGTCCGAGCTGTAAGGTCAGATAAGTCGAGTCTTGTGCTGGGAGTGTAGTGTCGTCACGAGTCACGGGTTATAGTCTGGTTTTTCTCAAAAAGATTTTCCCCCTTTTTAAAACCAAGTTCACTATAACCAATGGCTCTGATACCAATCTGTCATACCCCCAAAATCCACCTGCGGATAACACCCGCTTCGAGGGCGTGACCGACCAGGATCCAGCCACCAATTATACTAAGCATTGGTTAATAGTAAGTAATCGCTATCTAAAAATGTTAGCAATATCATAGTTTAAGTTTGATACTTGGTTTAAACAAAAACAGCGGAAGCATAAAATAGTTTAAAAGATAGTTCATAGATAAATAAAACCCAACACACGGGTTTTGACGAACACTACGCATCCCCAAGCTGCAAGCTCCTCAGTCACTGGTTACCTGCAAAGCATGCAGTAAGGTGTCAACAATAATGCTGAGTGAGTTCACTAGTTGCCCAGTTTTAATTACCAAAAACTTGTTTCACCAGTTAATTTATCCGTTTATACATGCCATGGGGAGCTACCCCAAAAGTTAGCGACTAAACTGTTTTTCCAATACCGAACACTAGGTAACCGTTTGCGTTTCCGCAGGATACCCCGATGTCAATGTTCTATCGTCATTGACGGATGCCTGAGTACATTAGTTCACGACCGATCCCAAACCAGGGCACGGTGTGAGGTTGGTAAAACCTAAATAGCGCTATCAACTAATAACCCGTTCGCCTGGCCCCGGCGACTAATCGGTATTATGTAGTAGGGACTTGAGTGATAGAGTTGCGTTTAGTGCCGTTCGATTGCATTCCGTATAAACAGTAATTAACTAAAAGGTTTCCCCATACAAGGGAAGGAAAAGTAAGTTTGTTCCCAGTAACTAGGGAAGGAATGTAAATTGTATCCCCTTTACAAGGGGATAGGGTTGTTTTAGTCTCGTGTCCCAAACCACCGGGACGCATGCTTTTAAGTTGTGAACTCACCTTGGGTTGCTCGGTAGATTATTTTACCCGGTCAAGTTTGTTGGTCACCACGTCCTAGCATGGTTACCGAATATGGGTCAAGTCGGGTACAAGTAAACACATAGCGAACACGTATGGCAATACATATAGCAAACACGTATAACATGCTGAACAACAATCAGTAACAGATACTCATGCAGTCCGGTCAGTAGTTAGTCCAACAAGCCACGGCCCAATAACACTAAGGCAGCCCAGTCGAGACAAGAGTGACTCGCAACCGAGGTTGCGACTCGCAACCGAGGTCTCGGTCCGTCACGTTTTGATTACGAGTCGCTACCAGCAGTTCCGACTCAGTAGCAGTGGTTACGACTCGCAACCGGATTCGATACACGTTGATTGCGACTCGCAACCGGGAGATCTCGACAAGACTTGATGTGATCTCGAGTAGCAACCAAAGGTTGCGACTCGCAACCGTGATTACGTGCACATGAATCAGTTTCTAGAACCTGCAAACAGTACTGGCCAATAGAATTGCAATTTCATGAAATCAGATTGTACTATGCCACTAAAACATGTTTTCTTGTCTAACCCTTGTCTAAAATGGATCAAACACACATATTTTTGAATATACAAACCATCTTCAAACTGTTCATCATTTACACGAACAATAATCAAACAATATTCATCACCACAATCATCAACCATCCTAAATTATGCATTCGATACCCTAACCATATCCTCATTACTAACCGATAACAAACCGTTCAAGCATGAACAAGGATTTCATAACCATCATCATATATAACACATACCAACAACATAAACCGAAACATATCCTTGCAACTAGCAACGATTTAAATCAAACTCCAATGTCTAACCGGACAATCTTAGCAAACAACACATACATGATTATGATCTTTAGGTCCTAAATGCATCAACCGGATAACATAACAAGAGGCTACAAGCATCATTTAGTAACAAGCAAAGCAAAACAACTTGTAGAAATATTAAAGCTAACCGGTTGATCCGAGGAATCAATGAACCAAACTCCAAATGATGATCTTGAGCTAGAATCCGGGAGTGATCTTGGTACCGGTTGATCCGAAGAAGAAGAAGATGAGAGGGTGATCTTGGTTAGGGTTTTTAGGGTTTTAGTGAGAGGTAGAGAGTGTGAGGAAGAGTGTTGTAAAAATGGTTAAGGGAGGGAAGGGTTGGCTTATATAAGATTTCGAGTGGGCTTAGGGTGTTGCGACTTGGGCTTTCACATGGCCCAAACCAAACCGGCCCCTAATATGTCTTACTGTTCACTCGAGACCAAGGGGTCTCGAGTTGGGTCATGGTTTCGGCTCACAATAACACACACACACCCACACACGTATATAAACCCATGTATATTTACCATACAACATACTTAGCACAAAGATCAATTAGTTTCATCAAGATAACACGCAACTTTTCATTTGATAACATATACACATAAATTACATCGAAAGGTTGTCCGGGGAAACCCGAGGTGTCACATCATGAAAGCAAAGTTTTCAGTTGTAGTCTCTTCCTCGGGCTAAGAGTCTTGATCACTTGAGGTCATGAAAGCAATGTTGTTGGGAGCAGCTTGATTTTCTGGAGCTGAAATGTTCAGACGCTCAATCTCAGAAGTCCAATTAAAATTGATGTTGGGCTGAACCACCAGGGCTCAAGCTAATCCTTGCGGTTGAGGGCTTCCAGTAGCAGCAGCATCAGTTATACTAGCAGTAGTCACAAGAGCTCTTTCACGATTAGGTGTTACAGGCTGTGCAGGAGTTTGTTCTCTATTCATCAGAGGCTTTGTGCAATTTCGAGCGTAATGCCCTTCCTCATGACAGTTGTAACAACGCAAGTTAAAAGGCACCTTAGCAGCTCCATTCCATGCATTCCCCCACCTGTTTTTACATGTTCTTTTCACAAACTTTTGAGCCCTGAAAGCAGCCATTGCCATCTGCCAGGTGATGTCCATTTCTTCAACATCATCAGGATGGACCCTATGATAGATCATCGGGACACCATTTTGGAGGATCAAGCTTTCCTGCAACGAAGGCGTTCAAACAGTTTATAACAGAGGCTGCGATATCCAAATTTTCTTTTGACTGTTTTGTAAAGAAAGCTATCATCTCATTGTTTGCAATAGAAGCGGGAGCAGCAGAAGCATTCACAGCAGATGCGGAAACAGCAGTGGAAGATGATGGGGCCGCCCGTGCAGCAGATCCAGAATAATAAACATTTGCAGGAGTAGGAGCAGTTTTAGCAGATGCAGCATTGCTAAACATTTTAAATCCTCCTTGAGACAAAAGGGCTGTGTTGTCATTGGTTGACAGGGTTGGAGCAATAGTGAATCCTGCAGCTAGCAAGCTGTTTTTATGATTAGTTTCTCATTGTTTATCGTCCAGATCACATGCTTTGATATGGGAAATCATCTCTGACAGACTGCACCTAGCAAGATCCTTCGTTTTCTTGATCATTGCAACATGATGATCCCAGCTTTTAGGCAGCGCATTCAAGAGTTGTCTATTTGTTGAAGCATTAGATGTATGAATTTCTTCCATCTGCATTTGAGTGACCAGTTTGACAAACCTCTGAAGTTGATTATCAATGGTTTCCCCATAAATGTGATTGAAATTGTTGAAGTTTTGTCTGAGCAAGTTTCTTCGGCTCTCTTTCATGTCTTCATTTCCTTCGTAAACGTCAATCAATGATTCCCATAGTTCCTTGGCATATTTTCACGTGCGGAAGCCAATGGCTATATCTGGACCTAATCCCATGGTCAGATATGACAACGCTCTATCGTCTTCTTCAACTATGAGGAAATCCTCTTCAGTATATTCACTCTTAGCCTTTTTGACCTTTAGACCTGGTTCAGTAGGATTTTCTGTCATTATCTCCCTGGGGCCTCTCATAATACTTCTCCAAATTTTTGAATCTTTAACCTTTACATGTTGTTCAAAGCGCCATTTCCATTCCGGAAAATCATTAGCATCAGTTAACCTTGGAATGCGTGTGGTGGTTCCAACTTTTGAGTCCAGTTCTTGTTGTTTGTTAAGGGCAGCCAAATCAACGTTATTAGTCGACATAATTAATTAATCAATTAATTATTTTAATGACCAAAAATGTTCAAAAGTTCAAAGTCCAATTATCGTTGCAAAGTGACGTTGCGAGTCAAAATCTCAATTGCGAGTCGAGACAAGGATCAAACAACTCGAGATCTCAATTGGTTGCGAGTCGAAACTAGACCAACACTTGTCGAGACAATGATAGTTGCGAGTCGAGACCGGAGCAGAATTCAAGACTGATGATTGTTGCGAGTCGAAACTGATGCAGGACAAGTCGAGACGAAACCACGATTGCGAGTCGAGACAGAAACAGTACGAGCCGAGACCGTTAATGATTGCGAGTCGAAACCTGCAAAACAGATAAGAGATAAGCACTGTTGACTCGTAATCCCGGTTTTTCAGCACTTCCAAAATTCAAAGATATCGAAATCTTTGAATTTTCTCCAATCACCAGCTCCGAAAAATCAGCAAACATATTTTCTGAAATCACACAATCCAAAATCAGTAATATTTTTCAACACTTTCCCAAGAATAGTTTGAATATTGACACTTTTCACTGCAAAACAAACACCAAAACCGTATTAGTAATAACTGATGTTCTTGAATATGATTGATATCAAAACCGAACCAAGAATGGTTTCTTGGCTCTGATACCAATTGTAAAACCCGATCAGGATGTATCAATGATATCAAGCTTAACTTGTGAAGGTGCGGAAAACAATCACAAGGTAATTCAAGAACAAATAATATTGAAAGAACAATAATATGAAATAAACACAAACCAAAGATCTTGCATTCAAAGTTGAACAATGACTGATACAAGAATCTTGATTGTAACCGGCTCCTCTTTGAGTCGCAACCTCCAACCGAAAACAACAACCTCAACCAAGAGGTTGAGGTTGGTTTAAATACAAAATCACTAGGCTAAACCCTAAGCCCATTGC
Organism: Helianthus annuus; assembly: GCF_002127325.2. Lineage (NCBI taxonomy): Eukaryota > Viridiplantae > Streptophyta > Magnoliopsida > Asterales > Asteraceae > Helianthus > Helianthus annuus. Next base: position 3,649,790 of record NC_035442.2, on the reverse strand, counting down.
GACACAAAGCATACTAGCCCAACCCTTACATAATCGGCGCAAACACATAAACTAAACACATATATAAACAACCCCCAAACTAAGTAAACCTACATGTATAAACCTTCAGGTTCCAACACAATCGCAACCGTTAAAAGATGTTTTTCGAAATTGAAGCTTGTCAAGACGGATTTACGCAATTGAATGGGCCGGAATTTTTGAACAATGCTATGGTTTGTGCGATCGAGAAGGATTTTTTTACAAAAAGTAAAAGACGAAGATGTGATGGAACGATTTCAAGCTATAAAAAAAGAAGAGGACAAATCTTTTAGGTATTTGTTTTAATTTATTTATTTACTGTCTTTTTTTAATTTGTATGATTGCACGGTGAAATTGTTTTTTTTTTGATACCCTTGAGTTAATGTTCCAGTTTCGTCACTATGCTAAGAGCTAGTCTCATTGTGTAACTACAACAAAGTTTGTGACCAATTGACAACAGTATGTTAAGTCGCATTTGCATTATTAAAACCTTTGTTGTCTCGATAGTATACCACTCGAATATCAGTATTATGAATTTACAATTTTCATCTTCAGGTTGAAGGAATGACGATAAAGGCTCAGATATGGGACACGGCAGGACAAGAGCGATACAGAGCAATCACCAGTGCATATACAGGGGTGCCCGTGGAGTAATTCTAGACAATGTTGCAGAAATCGGCCTAGGCGGCCGATTAATCGGCGCCTAGGCGCTAGTCGGTGGGTTACTGCCTAAATTTAAGCTAGTCGGTCAAAAAATCGGTTATGGTCAAAATCGGTCAAAGTCGGTAAAAGTCGGACAAATCGGCAAAAATCGGTCAAAATCGGTCAAAATCGGACTAATCGGGCCCATGTTTTTTACTTAAAAACCCAATTTTTGAAACCTGACCCATGGTTTAAAGCCCAAATTTTAGTTATAAACCTATTATAACATTTAAGTTTAGGGATTTTAACATTTAACCCCCTCTATCTTTCACTAGTTTACATATGGTTCCTAAACTTTTAAATTTATTAATAAAAAGTATAAAGTTATCTATTAAACTTGTAAATTTATTAATAAAAAGTATAAAGTTATATATATATATATATATATATATATATATATATATATATATATAAATTTGTAAAATTATACTTAAAAAGTCCAATCCGATTAATCCCTAGGCGGTACCTCACCGCCCGACAAGCGCCTAGCGCCTTTTACAATATTGCTTCTAGTCTACGATGTCATAAAACCGACAACCTTTGAAAACATAAGAAGGTTTGAAGGACATACATGACCACTATTCTTAGATAACTTCACCCTTGTTCTTGGATGATATCTAAATATCTACATATATAAACACTATAACTTACATGTGAATCCTATTATTAAGGGTATGTTTGGCACAGAGCTTTTAGGAGCTTCTAGCTTTAAGCTTTTAAGAAAAAGCTCCTACTAAATAAAAAGTCTTGTTTGGTTGAAGGAGCTTTAAGCTTTTAGGTTAGTAGCTTGAAGCTTTTGGTTGAACGCTACTACTAGTAGCGTTTAGAAGGAGCTACAAGCTTTTAGAAAAAAAAAATGACTATTTTAACCTCTAAAAATAAGGAACTTTTTAATGCACCCACTTTTTAAATTTTTAGTTATGTCCATTTTAGTCATTTTATGCATTTTATTAAAACCTCCAGCTACTCTACAAAACATCAAATATATCTAAAAAGCTACAGCTACTAGCTACCAGCTTCCAGCTTCTAGCCACCAGCTACCAGCTACTTTTGCCAAACATACCCTAAATGTGCCCATTCACCTAATTAGGACAATCTAATTTAGGTAATTTAAAAATCCTGACCATTGATTTACATCATCAAATCGTAAAATACACTAGTGTTTTTTCGTCATCAAATCCTGGTCATTGATTTACACTTAGAGTGAATTGCAAGTTTTGTCCTTTATCTTTAGGCCACTTTGCAAGTTTTGTCCTTTATGTTTAAAGTTGAAGAGTTTTGTCCTTCATGTTTGAAAATCAAGCACGTTTTACCCTTTGTGCCTTCAAAATCAAGCACGTTTTGTCCTTTATGTTTAAAAATCAAGCACGTTTTGTCCTTTATGTTTAAAAAATCAAGCACGTTTTGTCCTTCAAAATCAAGCACGTTTTGTCCAAAAGGGTAAAACGTGCTTGATTTTTAAACATAAAGGACAAAACTCGTCAACTTTAAACATAAAGGACAAAACTTGCAAAGTGGCCTAAAGATAAAGGAAAAAACTTGCAATTCAATCTTTACACTTATGTATTGATAATCAAGTGCTAGGATTAGTTCACACAGTTTACTATCAGAGAGACTGTTCACAAATGAACCTAACCCTATATATACCCTATATACCCTATATACCATATATATATATATATATATATAGAGAGAGAGAGAGAGGTTGGTTAACATACTGATGTACTGCAGAGTACATATGTTTTTAGTGTATATTTCGGTCAGTTTTCAGTCGTTTAGAGTCTAGTTTAGGTTAGAACTGCGATACTGTTGACGTTAAGCTTTGATTTCAGGTCCCGTAGCTTAAAGTGTTGAAAAACGAGTAAAACCGAGCAGTTTGGAAGAAAATCGGGATTCTTACGCGCGTCGGATAGGCTGGAAATCAGAATTGAATAAAAAAATAATAAAAATGGAAGAGGGAGGCGCCGCGTCACGCGACCCCCCCTAGACGTCACGCGAGGCCTTGATATCTCTGGGAAAATTAGGGTTTTTATGATTTAATTTCCAAGAAACTGAATACAACTCTGATTACGAATCGAGAAACCCTAGGACGAATTTCGGAGGTGATTTTGAGCATTCGGGAGTGTTTTGGCTAACGGAATCATCTGGTTGAAGCTTGGATCGTGAGATTGAAGATTGTTCGGGTTTCATCTCCCGATTTTCCTTATTTCGCGTTTTCAATACTTTACAATGAAGTCTTGTTTTGAACTTGTTTTGTTTGATTTGAACATCATGTTTCTTAGCTAAACCTTAGATACTACCTAGATTTGATGATGGTTTAATTTATGTTTGGATCTTTTAATGGTTCTTATTGATTGAGTATGGATTGACTTTGAAAGTAACGTGTTCTAGATATTCTGATTTGGTGCGTGTGCGTATTTACTTTTGATTGTGGATTGTTTACTGTTTCACATAGATTTTGGTGAATGTCTTTCACATAATAGATCTGTGTTGATTATTTGCATCCTTGCGGGTTCGGGTGATCTTTGGGTAAATCGGCCGATAGCCTTAGAAACAGTAATTAAAATACAATTAGAATTAAATATTCTGCTTAACTTGTCGCTGAGAGGCTCGAGTTAGTTATTAGGTTGCGGTGCAGTATATAGCTAAATTAGATTTTGAGAGAAGTCGATGTTAGTTCCCTAATTGCATCTGTGTCTAGTAAACCAAGTCAGAACCTAGAATTGCCTTAGATTGTCGCGCTGAGAGGTAGATAGTCGTATTAGGGCACTTTTAGAGTCGTTAGAGGACTGAGAGGAAATCTAATAGTCGCTATTCATAACAGCCTTGTAGGGTTTCCTAGGTTTCTTCCTGAGAAGGGTCGGGAAGTCTTAGCATCGAAATACCTTAAGGTTTAGCATTTTACGATCCCGGCTCCATACCACAATAAAACCATTAGAAGTCCATTCATAGTTAAACTGGATTCAAGTATAGGTAGTCCTTAATCTCATCTGAAGTAAAACCCTAGTTTCGTTCGTGTCTTAGTTTAATTTCAATTTAATTGCAATTTTAGGAATTTAGTAAACCCTCCCCCCCCCCTCAAACACAACATTTGTTTAGTCGTGTCAGTGTCTAGTCTAAGTTTAGTCGTTAACGTAATTCATTAGAGTCTTTGTGGGTTCGACATCCGGACTTACTTTTATGTGCTAGAGTCGACCGGTACACTTGCCGGTGAGTAGTTTAGTCAGGTTAAAGAGTCTAGATTTTTATTACTTGAGTCCTAATTTAGGTTAATTTTAGTTTAATTAGTTGAACTACTTTTTCCACATCAAGTTTTTGGCGCCGTTGCCGGGGACTCTTGGCAATTGCGTTAACTGCTTAATTTGGATTTCAACTGATATCGTTACGTGCTTTTTGTGTGTTTGCGAGTCGTAGGAGTCCAAATAATTTTAGTGTCTTTTTCGTATTTTTCAAGACTTTTGTTGGAGTTGTCATACTTGTTTGTTCTTGGTTTTGCAGTTCATGCCCCACACGCGTTCGCAAGGACCAGTGAAGCCACGAATTGACAAGTCTTCCTTCTCCACACCCAGTTTTCAGGTAAAAAAGTCTTCAACTTCATCTTCCGCCCCTTCTAACTCTACACTTCAATCTAAACCACTGAACTTTGACTTCACCCTGAAGTCATCACCCCACAATTCCCCACCACCCTCCCGTCACCCTAGTCCACCACCAGTTCACCAAATGGCCGATAACCAAACTGTCCACCAGCGTTCCACCGTAGGTTTTACCGCAAACTCACCCATCACCCTTCCCGAAATCGCCAATGATAAGTCTTGGCAAATCCCTTCATACATCATGACTGCCATTAACAAGTCTTGTCAGTTTCATGGTCGTGATGATGAGGATGCGCCAGCACATATCAATCTCCTCACCCGCCTGTGTAGCACCTTCGGCATCGAAGGTGTTAATCTTGATGTCCGCTTTCTCCAAGTCTTTCCCTTTTCACTTGCTGGTCGCGCAGCCACCTGGCTTGATTCGCAGCCAGCAGGTACTTACACTACTTGGGCTGGACTTAGAGATGCCTTCCTTGCTAAGTATTTCCCACCTGCGAAGGCCTCTCGCCTTCGAGATCAGATCCATTCCTTCAGAATGGAGCATGACGAACCTTATCACTTAGCTTGGGAGAGGTTTCAAACTTTACTCTCGCGTTGTTCCCAACATGGACTGTCGGATTGGGCCTTAGTAGAAAAATTTTATAATGGTCTTACCCCTGAGTGCAAAGCCCGATTCGACGCATCCGCAGGAGGCCACCTTATGGGAAAGAAAACTGTGGCTGACTGCAATGAACTTTTTGAGAGCTTCGCTCATGCTGATATAAATCATAGTGCTACCGGCAGGAATTCCAATCTTGTGGTTACTCCCTCATCTTCTCGAGGAGTAAACCAAGTCGTTTCAGACTCAAAGGTAGTATCCCAGCTTGAATATATCACCAAAGAGTTGCTAGAAATTAAGAAGAAGGTAGATAGATGCGAGGTTTGTAGAGGTGGACATGACACCATAGATTGCCCAACCCTTACCCTTTAGCAGGTCGAGTATATAGCAGGTCAAAATAGGGGTCCAACTAACCCATTCAACAAAAGTAACTCTAATTGGCGTGCTAACAATTATCGTTCCCCAGGTAATCCCCCTCAGGTCAATATCAAAGTAGGGGGCCAGGTTTTTATTCTAGTGGGGGGTCGGGTCAAACATGTCAATTTGCTAGTTCAGGTTCAGGGGGCAGTTCAGAGGTGAGGGGTCAAACCAAGAGGTTCAACCTAAGAGCGAGGGGTCAGGTGGTAGTTTGTCTAGGATAGAGGACCTTCTTTCCCAATTATTGGTTAAGGATCAGGCTACTCAACGTACCTTAGAGGACCATGCTACACTTTTGAAGAATAATTATTCGAGTTTCTTAGACCTTCAAAGGCAAGTTGGGGATATTGCACGCCAGTTGCAAGAACGACCTCCCGGTCAATTTTCGGGCAACACAAGGCCCAACCCATCTGGCTCTTTGAAGGCAATTTCGACCCGTAGTGGTAGGACTCTAGGAGAGGTAGTGAGACCCGAGAATGTCGAGGTAGAAGATGAGGACCCCGTAGATGAGGAAATTGAAATGGAGGCGCCCGGTAAAGTGCAACCTCGGTTAATCCCAGCAAGTACCGCACACACCGGGGGGCCTTCGAGTGAGAAGAGTGTAGGAAAGAAACCCATTCAAGTTGTTCCATCTCCCAATGTTGATATTTCCCGTGCTCCGTTCCCTTCCCGCCTTAAAAATCAAACCTATTCCAAAGAGTACGGGAAATTTTTAGAGATCTTTAAGCAACTTAGGATCAACCTTCTGTTCATAGAAGCTCTCCAATCGATGCCCAAATATGCAAAATTCTTAAAAGACCTTCTAAAATGCAAGGATAGGTTAGGAGAGGTTTCTAACATCCCCCTTAGTGGAGGATGTTCCGCCGTAGTGTTGAACAAGGTTCCGGAAAAATTGACGGATCCGGGCCTTTTTACCATCCCGTGCTTGTTTGGGAGTGATACCGAGTGTAGGGCCCTAGCCGACCTAGGAGCGAGTATAAACCTAATGCCATATTCTTTGTATGAGAGGTTAGGTCTAGGAGAGTTGTCACCTACACGCATGTCTTTGTCGCTAGCCAATAGGTCCGTTAAGTATCCACGTGGCATTATTGAAAACCTTCTAGTCAAAGTGGATAAGTTCGTCTTCCCCGTAGACTTTGTCATTCTTGACATGGAAGCCGACGAAAAGGTTCCCATCATTCTAGGACGCCCATTCTTGTGTACCGCCAAGGCCATCATCGATGTCTTTGACGGGAAAATCACACTTCAAGTCGGTGAGGAGAGGGTCACTTTCGAGATAGCACGCTCCATGGAACACCCTAGTGGTTCCGATGATCTTAGTAGTCATTGTCATTCGGCCTATTTCATAGAGTCTTTCTTATCTTGTGTTGACCATTGCTTTGACTATATTAGTGGAGCCGACCTAGTTGAGAGTAGGATAGATGAAATGGTTGAGAAGGTGGAGGAGGTTGTTAGTGCGAGTGAAGAGGTAGACGAGGATGAGTGGGTCCCCGAAGTGCTAGAATTGAGTGAAATTAAAAGTGAGAGTGAGAGTACACCTACAGAGAAGCCCGCCCATTAGAACTCAAAGTCCTCCCGTCCCACTTAGAGTACGCTTTCTTAGGTGAGGGTTCCGAGTTTCCCGTCATTATTTCGTCTAAGTTAGAGGAAGGAGAGAAGGGTAGGTTATTAGAGGTGTTGAGAGCGAATAGGGAAGCCATTGCATGGCGTCTTTCGGATATCAAGGGCATAAGCCCCGCCTATTGTACCCACCGGATACTCATGGAAGATGATTATAAGCCGGTGGTGCAACCTCAAAGGCGCCTAAATCCGAACATGCAAGAGGTTGTTAAGAAAGAAGTGCTTAAGTTGTTAGATGCCGGGGTGATTTACCCCATTTCCGACTCACCATGGGTTAGCCCGACCCAAGTCGTCCCAAAGAAGGGTGGGATGACGGTGATCATGAACGAAAAGAATGAGTTAATCCCTTCCCGTACCGTTACCGGTTGGCGTGTGTGCATAGACTACTGAAAATTAAACGACGCCACCCGGAAAGACCACTTCCCCTTACCATTCATTGACCAAATGTTGGAGCGTCTAGCGGGTCAACAATTTTATTGTTTTCTCGATGGATTTTCGGGTTATTTTCAGATCCCCATCGCCCCGGAGGATCAAGATAAAACGACGTTCACATGCCCTTACGGCACTTATGCGTATCGCCGCATGCCTTTCGGGTTATGCAACGCTCCGGCTACTTTCCAAAGATGCATGGTTGCTATATTCCAAGACATGCTTGAGACTTCCATGGAGGTTTTCATGGATGACTTCTCGGTTTATGGCACCACTTTCGACCAATGTCTTTTAAATCTTGATAGGATGCTTAATAGGTGCATAGAGACAAATCTTATGTTGAATTGGGAGAAGTGTCACTTTATGGTGACGGAGGGGATAGTGTTAGGACACAAGGTGTCGAGAGAGGGCATAGAGGTGGATAGGGCCAAGATAGATACCATAAGTAGATTGCCTCCACCTACTAGTGTCAAGTCCATTAGGAGCTTTCTAGGTCATGCGGGCTTTTATAGGCGCTTTATAAAGGATTTTTCCAAAATCACACGCCCGATGACTAGGCTTTTAGAGAAGGATGTACCTTTCGTCTTCGACGAGGAGTGCATCAAAGCGTTTGAATTCTTGAAAGAACAACTCGTGAGTGCCCCGATACTTGTGTCGCCCGATTGGAGCTTACCTTTTGAGCTCATGTATGATGCGAGCGATTATGTCGTACGTGCGGTCCTAGGTCAAAGAGTCGATAAGCACTTTCATCCAATCTACTACGCGAGCAAAACTCTAAATGATGCTCAAGAGAACTATACCACCACGGAAAAGGAACTCTTAGCTGTAGTGTTTGCGTTTGATAAGTTTCGCTCATATCTCGTGCTTTCCAAAACCACCGTGTTCACCGATCACTCCGCTTTGTGATTTCTTTTCCAAAAGAAAGACGCAAAGCCGCGTCTCATTAGATGGATTCTTTTGCTCTCCGAGTATGATATAGAAATTAAGGATAAAAAGGGAGCGGAAAACGTGGCCGCCGACCACTTGTCACGTTTAGAGGATCCAAAGAGGGAAGAGGTTCGTGAGGATTCCATAGGAGATACCTTCCCCCACGAAACCATAGAGTTTGTTAGTGCCGAGGTAGAGGGTTTTCCATGGTTCTCGGATTTGGCAAACTACTTAGCGACCGGAGATCTTGTGAGGGGTATGTCCTACCAACAAAAGAAAAAGCTTCTTAGGGAGGCTAGGAAGTACATTTGGGACGACCCATACCTCTTTAGGATAGGTGGAGATATAGTGCTTAGGAGATGTGTTTCAAAGGAGGATGGTTTAGACATCCTTAGACATGTGCACGAGGGTTTAGCGGGAGGCCATCACGGAGCAAATGTGACGGCACAAAAGGTATTTGATAGTGGGTTTTATTGGCCAACAGTAGTTAAGGATGACGTAGAGTTTGTTAGGACTTGTGACCGTTGCCAACGTACCGGCAACATCTCATCCAAGGATGAAATGCCTCAAAATCCCATCCAAGTGTTGGAAATCTTTGACGTATGGGGCATTGACTTCATGGGACCTTTCCCATCCTCTAGTGGGAATAGGTACATCCTCGTGGCCATTGACTACGTTTCGAAGTGGGTCGAAGCTCAAGCTTTACCCACCAATGATGCCCGAGTGGTGGTGAGATTCTATAAAAAGCTATTCACGCGTTTCGGAGTCCCTAAAGCTATTATAAGTGACTGTGGCACGCATTTTTGCAATTCCGCCATGGAAAAGGCACTTGCACGCTACGGTGTCACTCACCGTCTTTCTACTGCATACCACCCGCAAACTAGTGGCCAAGTAGAGAATGCTAACCGAGGGGTGAAGAGAATCTTAGAGAAAACGGTTGGAAAAGGTAGAAAGGATTGGTCGGAAAAGCTCGACGACGCTTTGTGGGCATTCCGTACCGCTTACAAGACACCGTTAGGAACGACACCCTTTATGATCGTGTATGGCAAAGCTTGCCATCTTCCGGTAGAGTTAGAGCATAGGGCGTTGTGGGCATTAAAAACCGTAAACCTTAACCTTACCGAAGCCGCAAGAAGGAGGTTCTTCCAAATTAATGAGTTGGAAGCATTGAGGGATGCCGCCTATGAACGATCATGGAGTATCAAGGAGAAAACCAAGGCATTGCATGATAGGAGGTTGCGGGGCTTGAAAGATTTTAAGGTAGGTGACAAAGTACTTTTGTTCAATTCACGGTTGAAATTAATAGCAGGGAAATTGAAATCGAGATGGAGTGGCCCGTATGTGGTGAAAGAAGTGTTTCCATACGGCACGGTTGAGTTATACGATGAAGTCGACAAAGGTGTATGGAAGGTAAATGGTCATCGATAGAAACACTACTTGGGAGGTCCTATTGATACCACCGAAGAGGAAGAAATTCCTCTAGAGGACCCACCTACCTTCACCGATAAGTGAGCGCGAAAAGCTTCTCGTGGAGAGTACGTACCATTTGTAAATTCCATAATTTTTCGTCTTTTTCGTAGTTTTTCGGTGTTTGTTTTGTGTCGTTGAGAATTTTGCAGGTTTCATCACCGATACGGAACGGAGAAAGCATGAGAAAAGAGGTCCCAGGTAAGTGTCTTGGACACTTAGAACAATTTTTGAGGGTTTTGGATGGTTTGGGAAAAGTTTCAAAATTTTTCTAAGGCATGGAACAAGAACTTTCACGAAACCTTCTGTGAAAAACGACCCCTCGCGCGACGCCTAGGCCCTTCGCATCACGCGAGGGCTAAAGGTTCAAAAACAATTAAAATTGACCCCGCCGCGTAACGCGAGGCCCCTCCCTGGACCTTACGCGTCGCGCCACGCCCCCTTGAACCTTTTAAAATTCGTTTTAATCGAACCTGTCGCTGCAATCTTCCTTTTTCCCCAATTCTAAACCCTAAAACGCGAATTTTACTAAAACTACCATAAATCACTCATTTCTTCACCAAATATCTCCGTTCTTCTTCCTAAATCACCACAATCACATTCCCCACAATCTTAACCATCAATTTCACCCGAATTCGCGCTCCATTTTCGCGTTTTTGGACAAATTCGTGCACCAAAAGTTCAAGACTCCATTTTTCTTGCTAAATCCGAATCTAAGAACATGTCGGGAGCAAGTTCATCGTCAAACCCGAGGAAGAGAAAGATCAAGTATCGCGGGAATGACAGGAGAGTATATGCCCGGAATGAGAGGTTGGTTGATCATCCAATATTGGATTTTGAAGAGGGTACCGAAGAAAGGGTCAAGCTTAAGAAGTGTGTAGTAACGCAGACATTGGAGCATCGTGTAATGGATTGGGAATGGTTGCAAGGCATGGGTGCAAGTGAGCGGGTGGCAGAATTATTAGGGCCGAGGTTGAGGATGGCAATGGATGCTTGTGACGGGCCGTAGTATACCGAACTTACTATCGATTTTTCATTGTACCTTCCGTTACAAAGAGGGTGCTTTTTCTGAAAATAATGTGGTATCATTCTCGTTGGGTAGAAATCTTTATGAGATGAACATGGCTCAGTTTGGGGTGGCCTTGGGTGTGTACACACCGGAAGAAGTGGCGACGGAGGAGTTCGTGAATGGTTTAAGGGGTGTGTATAATCACGCTCGGCCGAGATGTTTAGGCCCGGCGGATCTGGCTGAATTTTGGGACACGATCTCGACCCAACCGTTCTCGCACACGAACCTTATCACATCGGTTCGTGATCCTATATATAGGTATATTTTGAAGGTATTGGCGACGACGGTTGTGGCAAGGAAGTCGGGAGAGAACAAGGCGAATTGTTGGATATCTTCGCGTTGATGTGCATGGTTGAAAAGCGGAACTGGAATCTGGCTAGTTTCTTTGCGTGGTCGTTCAATAGGCCTTGTCGGGGAGGAAAGAGGGCTACCATGGATCTTGGCCCTTACATTGCTCAATTGGCATAGAATATTCGGGCCCTTACAAAGTACAAGCTTGAGCAGATGAATGTGGGTATGCCAACGGTTCGGTGGGATGTTGCGAACCTACAGCTGGTGGGTATTCTTACACATTCGGACCCGCCAGAGTGGAACTTCAAGGTTGGTGCTCCTCCACCACGACAGCCGGTACCCCGTCAGAGGCGTGAGATCCCACCACAACAGCCAGTTAGACCACCAAGACCCGACCCGTTCCTGGAGGCTGCTTTTGACTACACGCAGCAGAGGTTTGATCAGATTGAGAGCAGGATGCGGGTTGACCATCAGTGGACCATGCAGGGCCACCACCGACAGGACGACATGCTGAGGTACATGATGTCGGGTATGTCACTAGATGCTCTGATACCTCCACCCTTTACAGGATTGCTACCCCCACCAGTCTATGGAGGCGAGCAGCAGACCCCATATGTTTATGGTCAGTACCCGGGGTATAACCAGTGGGGTGGGCAGAGTGGTTATGCGTATAGTGGTCAGTTTGGTTGGCAGCAGGCTGGGGGTTCGGGTACCCAGCAAATGGAGGAAGATTCGGATGAGGAGGAGTGAAGTAGCGGGCTGCAGCAGCATATATATCCTTTCATGTTTTATTTTATTTATATTGTTTTAGTAGTTCGATATGGTTGTATTCGTAGAACATATTTTTATTTTCTGTTTGAACTTCGGATGATGCTACGATAAACGTTTGTAGAAGTATACTTGGTATGGTACTTATGTTTAGGTTGATGATGTGGAGCCGCTTTCCGTTCGTGTGAGAGAGAGTTTGGTATTGTTTGCTGAGCACGTTCGGTATTGGAGGGCCTATGTGGAAACAACTGGCACTTTGACAGTCTCACATATTCAGTTAAGTCGTTTTCCTTTTTGTTGTTGTGTTTTTATTATTCGTTTCGTCATCTAATTATTTAGTTAGTTCGTTATTTATTTAGTAGTTTTTAGGTAGTGTCGAGTCGTGTTTTCGTTCTTGCATTAGGGACAATGCAATCTCTAAGTGTGGGGATGGGAATACATGTAAATAATCGAGTCTTATTGAAAAAATACAAAAAAATTAATAATTTGAAAATTAAAAAAAATTGAAAAATCAGAAAATGTCATTCGAAATAAAAAGAAGTTTGCAATTTTGAACGGAAAATGATAGAAAAGACAAATTTTTGCTCGGGTTCGAATAATAATAATATGAGATGATAATAAATCGAGCTTGCGTCTAGTTAGGGATATGTGGATAGGCCCGGGTTTGGTTTTAAGTCCATTTGATCTAATATACCTTAATTGTCGGTTTACTAGTGGGTTTTCGACTGGGAGATATGGGAAACTAAAACTGCCAATAATAGTATAAGGGGCATCGTTATAAGTTAGAACCGTTAGAGTTTTTGATCATGAAAAAAATATCGAATAAAAAGTGGGCTAGAAACTAAATGAAAGTAATGCATTCCTATGTAATCTGAGTTGGGGATAACGACTCTACAGCAAGACTACCGCTAGGGTGTGTGAAATCGACTGTGCAAAAAAGAAAAAAAAGTAACAAACTTAAGTAATCTGTGGTTGGGGATAGCGACTCTACAGCTGGATTGCCTCTTGGTTAGGGAAGCATCGTCTAGACTCACAAATGAAAAAAAAAGCGAAAAAAAATTGGAAAAAGAAAGAAAAAAAAAAGAAAAAGTTGATTAGAAACTCTCTTGGTTTTGATATAAGACGATTGGGAATTGGTCAAATGATCGTTCTCTTAGCCCTATAAGCTTGAGGCGAGAGTAGGTAGACTGTAGATTCTAGGGTGAGACCCTAGGTAAACTGACCGCACTTAAATTAAATTTACATGATAAGGGTTTAGGATTAGATTCGGGTTTAAAATGGACAAATATATTCGCAATCGCAGCTAACGCAAGCTTTGGTTTTAATTAAGTATATCTATGTTTTTCGGTCTGAGTAATTATTTGTCTATGATTCCGTTGCATAATTCTTTTTCGAGGACGAAAAAAAAAGTAAGTGTGGGGATGTTTGATGTACTGCAGAGTACATATGTTTTTAGTGTATATTTCGGTCAGTTTTCAGTCGTTTAGAGTCTAGTTTAGGTTAGAACTGCGACACTGCTGACGTTAAGCTTTGATTTCAGGTCCCGTAGCTTAAAGTGTTGAAAAACGAGTAAAACCGAGCAGTTTGGAAGAAAATCGGGATTCGTACGCGCGTCGGATAGGCTGGAAATCAGAATTGAATGAAAAAATAATAAAAATGGAAGAGGGAGGCGCCGCGTCACGCGACCCCCCCTAGACGTCACGCGAGGCCTTGATATCTCTGGGAAAATTAGGGTTTTTATGATTTAATTTCCAAGAAACTGAATACAACTCTGATTACGAATCGAGAAACCCTAGGACGAATTTCGGAGGTGATTCTGAGCATTCGGGAGTGTTTTGGCTAACGGGAATCATCCGGTTGAAGCTTGGATCGTGAGATTGAAGATTGTTCGGGTTTCATCTCCCGATTTTCCTTATTTTCGCGTTTTCAATACTTTACAATGAATTCTTGTTTTGAACTTGTTTTGTTTGATTTGAACATCATGTTTCTTGGCTAAACCTTAGATACTACCTAGATTTGATGATGGTTTAATTTATGTTTGGATCTTTTAACAGTTCTTATTGATTGAGTATGGATTGACTTTGAAAGTAACGTGTTCTAGATATTCTGATTTGGTGTGTGTGCGTATTTACTTTTGATTGTGGATTGTTTACTGTTTCACATAGATTTTGGTGAATGTCTTTCACATAATAGATCTGTGTTGATTATTTGCATCCTTGCCGGTTCGGGTGATCTTTGGGTAAATCGGCCGATACCCTTAGAAACAGTAATTAAAATACAATTAGAATTAAATATTCTGCTTAACTTGTCACTGAGAGGCTCGAGTTAGTTATTAGGTTGCGGTGCAGTATATAGCTAAATTAGATTTTGAGAGAAGTCGATGTTAGTTCCCTAATTGCATCTGTGTCTAGTAAACCAAGTCAGAACCTAGAATTGCCTTAGATTGTTGCGTTGAGAGGTAGATAGTCGTATTAGGGCACTTTTAGAGTCGTTAGAGGACTGAGAGGAAATCTAACAGTCGGTATTCATAACAGGCTTGTAAGGTTTCCTAGGTTTCTTCCTGAGAAGGCTCGGGAAGTCTTAGCATCGAAATACCTTAAGGTTTAGCATTTTACGATCCCGGCTCCCTACCACAATAAAACCGTTAGAAGTCCATTCATAGTTAAACTGGATTCAAGTCTAGGTAGTCCTTAATCTCATCTAAAGTAAAACCCTAGTTTCGTTCGTGTCTTAGTTTAATTTCAATTTAATTGCAATTTTAGGATTTTAGTAAACCCCCCCCCCTCAAACACAACATTTGTTTAGTCGTGTCAGTGTCTAGTCTAAGTTTAGTCGTTAACGTAATTCATTAGAGTCTTTGTGGGTTCGACATCCGGACTTACTTTTCTGTGCTAGAGTCGACCGGTACACTTGCCGGTGAGTAGTTTAGTCAGGTTAAAGAGTCTAGATTTTTATTACTTGAGTCCTAATTTAGGGTAATTTTAGTTTAATTAGTTGAACTACTTTTTCCACATCACATACAATGTTCCTTAACGTACGATACGTACGCTGGGAAAATCACGCATGTTATAAAACTCAAAAACACTAATCACGCATGTTGAAAACATTAATCACGCATGTTGTTCATGTTCCTGCATCCTCTGTCATGTTCATGCAACCTCTGTTCTATGGTCGTAGTCATTTTGATGAAAATTTTTCAAAATCAAAGATGAATTTGAACACAATTCGATGAAACTGACCGAACAATGACCAATTTGAACTAAAACGAAAAGAAAACTGAAACGAATCGGACGATGCATCCTCTGTTCTACGGTCTGATTTCAACTTGTCATTTTGATGAAGATTTTCAAAATCAAAGATGAATTTGAACACAATTCGATGAAATTGACTGAACAATGGCCAATTTGAATTGAACGAAAAGAAAATTGAAATGAATGTGACGAATTGATCAAACTCAGGCTAATTGAAAACGAACACTAATCACGCATGTTATACAAGAAATCACGCACGCTATATTTTCTAGCGTACGCAGCTTACGTTAACCCAAATTGTACAATACATTTTCTCTTTCTCTCTATATTTCCTACATATACATTTACGTGGTGAGGAATAGATCTCCTTGGTTATTGGCCAAAAATGGCGGCAGTAACATGGTGTAGTTTTTTTTTAATTTAGCATATGATAGTTATCTATAACTAAAAAAGGGATATCTACATTTACCATGACAGGGAATAGTGTTTTCCTGCTATTGGTCCAAATGGGCGGCTGGCAATACACCATTGGATAAACCAGTTATTATTTTTTACCCGCTTTAAAATTACGTCTTTGCCCCTGAATAGTTTTTCTTCGCCATTGGTTCAAATGAGCGGGAGGGCAATAACCATTGGACCAACCAGTTTAATATTTTTTACCCACTTTAAAGTTATGTTTATGCCCTTAGTTAAAAAACACGGTTATGCCCCAACTTCAAAATACATTAACTCTTTTGCCCTGATCTAAAAAGTACGAATTTGCCATCGGTAAAAAAAATAACGCTTTTACCATCAACAAAAATTACGTTTTCGCACGAGTTCAAAATAAAATTATACTTTTGCCCCCAGCTAAAATTTACGATTTTTCACTCGATTCAAAATTACGACATCACACTCAATTCAAAATTACGTTTTTGCCCCCAGTGCAAAATAAAAAAAATGGTTTTCCCCTAGGTAAAACTAGGATTTTACCCTTAGGAAAAAAATTCGTTTTTTCCCTCTGGTAAAAATAAAAATATAACTTTGCCCGCAGCTAAAAATCGTGTCAAGAAGCTGCCTAACATTCTTTTTACTTTTCCTTTCTAGCAAAACTATAGTACTGTTTTTTTTAATTGGTTGACAATTATTCGGCCATCGCCCCGCAACGCGGGCGAGACATCACCTAGTTATCTATATCTATATCTATAATACTATACAATCTATATACTACATATAAGCATTTCCTATGGATAGAAATGTAATTTAACATCGCGTACAAACTTTATAACAACATGTACAAACAAATAAAACTTTTTTAAAGGGGTTGAATTTGTATTTTCCTCAAAGTTTTAAGACGTCTAAGGGGCACAATCGAGATTTCATCCATGGAACGGAAGGATCCTACATTTATGTCACCACTTAAACCCTCGGAAGCACGGAAACGGCTACTAGGTGTCATCTCCCATCCCGGGGACTGCATGGGGACGGAAACGGCATGGGGACGCCGTGGAAACGTTTCCGGCAGGCTGGGGACGGCATGGATACGCGTTGAAGATGGGGACGAATTATGGGGACGGCATGGATACGTTTCCGCCTCCTATTGAAACAAACTAAGTGACGTTCAAGTTTCCAAACCCTACAGGATCCTCTTCTTCTTCGGTTCTTCTTCAGCCGATCCTCTTCTTCTTCGGTTCTTCTTCAGTTTACATTGTGGGATTATGTGGAAAAATAGAAAAGCAAGGTGATAAACAATGTGTCCAGGAAGAAGGAGAAGAAAGAAGGGGGAAGAAACTAGAAAGAGCGGCGTATGGGTGTGTTTAGGGTTTTTTTGGTTTAAATAAGTTTAATTATTTCAACATTTAACCCCTCTATTTTTACTAGTGTATATTTAAACACTAAAACTTGTAGTTTTCTACGTAAAAAGTGTAAAAGTAGTTTATGTATTTAAACATTCAACCACCTCCATCTTCACTAGTTTACATTTGGTCCTTAAACTTATAAACTTATCTATACATCTACATAAAAAGTATAAATTAACATTATATTTACATAAATATAACTATTTTGTGGTTTTGTGTTACATTATCTTTAATATATATTTATTTTTTTATATGTTTTTATTCCCGTACCCGTCCCGTCCCCGCTTCTTAATTTTTTTAGTTTTGCCGTTTCCCGTCCCAGTGCAACATAGCTTAAACCATCAATGACGTTACAGATGGATATCCCAGGCAAATCGACTTCTGAGAGACATGATAAACTGACCTCATCATCTTCAACATTTGAAAGTTGCAGTTCGGCCATTAATCGATTTCACAGTTTGAATTATTAGGAAGATGAAGATCACGGAGCCATCAAGCGAGTCGCTCACTACGTCTTCAAAATCCGAATTAGATCTGACAAGGTAAACAAATCAACTCTCCGTTTGATTTGTAAATGCTATTGGATTTAGGATCTGAGATTCAGATTAGATTCAATTGCAATTCTAGGGCTTCATTCAAGGTTTTTTCAGCACCATTTTGAAGTATAATAAATCAAGAAGTTGTGTTTGGTTTAAATTAAATATATTGTAAATACTATGCATGTATATTAGCATTAGTTAATTGTTCCTTGTAAATCTATTTCTATCGGCAAGCTGGTTAATACGGAATTCACAAAAAATCAGTTTGTCAACCATGATAGATGTGGTCAATTCGGTAAACCTATTTTCGGGGCTATAGTGAAATGCGATATTAATAGTTTGGAATAATGGATTTTAATAATCCAAACTTCTAGTTATTGGCCGGAAACGGTCCCAACTTCAAAAATAACCGGTGGTGGCCCCAACTTTTCATATATTGTAAACCAATGGACTTTTACTAAAAAAAACCTTAATTTCTTTTTGTCTCTTTATCCTTTTCGGAAACTTTTTCGTATAATGTAAATCAATGGACCTTTACTAAATCGAAAAGGATAAAGAGACAAACAGAAATTAAGGTTCTTTTTAGTAAAAGTCCATTTTTTTACAATATGTGAAAAGTTGGGACTACCACCAGTTATTTTTGAAGTTGGGACCGTTGCCGGCCAACGACTAAAAGTTTGGATTATTAAAATCCTTTATTCCTAATAGTTTTTGTATCAGTTATCAGACTTATATTTTCTGTGTTGTTGACTCATAAACTCGGTCTATTCCTTTTTTTAATAATTTTTTGAAGGTAAAGTATCAACAAGCAATAGGAATGTCAATTGAATGCCGAAGGTTGGGGGAAGCGATTACAAAGACTTCTAATGTTCATGCAACTCTGTCAAAGACTTCGCGTAGTATACACTAATTGATTAACATATTCTCTTGTACATTTGAGATACGAATCAAGATACCGAATGGTTCGAATGAAAGAAAACATGTTTTTTAAAGAGTTGGTTTAATAAATTGTATTTTTTTCAAAACTAAGAAAGTAATGTATATTTTATAGATGATCTTTTCCAAAGTTTTCTTAATCCTTTTTCATGCTTATCTATTTATTTTTGCAAATATAAGTATTTGAATTATGTTAAATTATATAGTGACTAGATTTATACATATCATGACAAAATGGACATATAAGCTCAGTTATGTATTAAAATGAAAAACTACAATTTTTTTGTGGGTAGGTACTTCTTCTTGTCAAAGTATACCAAGATCTTGCATCCCCTAACTACTTAAACATTTTCCAGTGCCTTATGCTCCTCGATAAACGAGCCGAGCCTGAGCCTGAGCCAAGCTTGAGACTAAAATAAAACTCGTTTATTTATCAAGCCCGAGCTCGAGCTTGGCATGTGAAGCTCTCTAGACTCATCGAGCCTTATCGACACCCTTTGTGTAATATTAGTCTATATTTGAATTATTTTTATTTATATGAGTTAATTAGTAGATAATAAACGAGCCGAGCTCGGGCTTGAGAAACTACTAATGAGCCGAGCTCGAGCTTGGTCGGGCTTGGCTCGGCTCGTTTGCAAAATGGGCGGGTTGGGCAACATGCAAAATGAGGTTATTTTTTGTTATGGGTTTTGTTCATCACTTGATCTCGGCTCAAAGGTAATTTTTCAAGCTCGAGCTTGGCTCAGGCTCTCGATTCATTTAGTATTTATTAATTAATTTATATTAATTATAATTATTATTATGCATATAATTTAGTAATTTTTATATTTATATAAATGGTAATTATTATTATATAAATATTTGTTTAATATATTAATAAAAAATGTATAAACAGAAAGCTCGATTAGGCTCGCGAGCCGGCCGAGGGGGAAAACTTCAAAGAATTGCTGGAGTTCAGGCCTATTGATGCTGCCACCCCAGTTTGTGGAGGAATTACAGAAGTAAAGGACTTTGCAAACAACCTTGTGATCGACGATCTCGCTCGATTCGCCGTCGATGAACACAACAAGAAGCAGGTATCATCTATTTCTTTTATATGTTAGTCTATGCATGTGTAAGATTGAGGATTATGAATTAATGTTTTCATTTAGAGTGTGTGTAAATACTAAGAAACTGATGTCTTATCTATGTAGAATACCCTGCTGGAATTTGGTAAGGTACTGGATGCAAAGGAGCAGTTAGTAGCTGGTACATTGTATTTTATCACACTTGAAGCAACTGATGGTGGTGTCAAAAAGACTTACGAAGCCAAGGTTTGGGTTAAGGAATGGGAAAACTTCAAAGAATTGCTGGAGTTCAAGCATGTTGATGCAGCTAACCCAGTTTGTGGAGGAATTACAGAAGTAAAGGACTTTGCAAACAGCCTTGTGATCGACGATCTCGCTCGATTCGCCGTGGATGAACACAACAATAAGCAGGCATCATATATCTCTTTGCTATTTGGTGCTGTAGGTACTTCTTCACTTTAATATATGTCCCTTTTATCTTTTTTTTTTTTTTATAATAACTGTATGTAGGTTTGTATAACTTTTAACTTCACTACAGGTGCTATACA
The DNA here is from genome assembly GCF_002127325.2 of Helianthus annuus. Taxonomy (NCBI): domain Eukaryota; kingdom Viridiplantae; phylum Streptophyta; class Magnoliopsida; order Asterales; family Asteraceae; genus Helianthus; species Helianthus annuus. Next base: position 3,629,712 of record NC_035442.2, on the reverse strand, counting down.
CATTTTCAAAAGAATGAATGTCGGTTCTCTTGACCTCGGAGATTTTCTTGGTATCGATTACTTAACTCTTTTATGTCATCGCCTTTCTAAATATACCTAAAGTTCCTGTTCGAACCAATCTAAATGAGCAAAAACAAATGTCTCATTGACATACTATTTGTTTAGGTTTCTCACTTTCTTGAGCCGGTTAAACCTAGGTTCACAAGATCACAATTTATTTAGAGACGCTAAACATCTCTGATGGTTTCATATTCAAAGCTCAAGTGTGGCTTGTGAGAATTTTTTATAGCTTGACTTGGGCTTAGCGTGTGTATTATTTATTATATTTATCTAAGTATGTTATTTATATACACATTTAATTATCTTATATATAACAGGATTCATATTATTTGGTTATTTTTGTCATGATAATATATACTTATTTCTATTATGTAAGATATGTATAATTGTTATATGAAATAAAAATTTTACTGTTTATGTAAATTTCTCATATAGGCTTGCATTAGTCAAGCTCGGTATATGAAACTCGGGTTCGTTTATTAAATGGGCTATTTTTTCAAACTCAAGCTTCGGCTTGGGGTTACGGACATTATATGGGTGTTATCTTTTTTTTTTTTTTGGTTCACAGGCTGCTGAACAGGTTGGTTTGTTTTTGTTGTAGGTATTGTAAAAAGTTACCAGGAAAGAGAGAAGTTGGAGCACAGGTACTAAATCGTCGTTTGGCCTTGTGATTGATTACAAGGGAAGAATAATGTGTTGTAGTCAATGATGGATTTGTTTTTCTTGGTTTTAAGCAACACTGTTGGATATGTTAAGCCGTCCCTGAAAATGATATAAAATTTTTGGGCCTCGTGCGAAACAAAAAAATTGGGCCCCCTCCCTATAATATAAACTGATCAATCATGTATCAAAAAACCACAATATGACGCTAATTTTGATAAAATAAACATAACAAAAATAGTGTAGCAAAATGATCAAACTGATGCAGGAGAATTTAAATGGAAAAGATCGAGATTATCTTTTAAATGGAGAAGATCAAGTTTATCTTTTATTTAATATTTGAATTATCTTTACCATGTTCATCTTTTAATTATTTAGTATAAGTAGGGCATCTATGGTTTATTGTTTACTTAGTTTTTGATTGAATTTTATTGAAAAAAACATTGTTCTTGGAACCTTTTGTTCATATTTCAATGTACCACAATTATTCATGTTCATAAAGTGAATGCATAACTCAAATTAATATTGATTAAAAACAATAAATTCTAGTGTTATCTTATAAATAAATTGATACACCTAACATTAGTTTCAACCCCCTCCGGATAAGGAAAAATAACTAACACTAAAGAGAACTGTAATATATGTGTAACATATCCAAATTTGTTTAGCAACACGAACCTTATCATACAAATAAAATAAATAGAACTAGATATTGAGTTCTTCTAAGTTTATATTGTAAATGGTTAAATGATAAATGAGAAATAAAATACCTACAAATTTAAACAAGTAAACATGTAAAGTTTGTTATGTAAATAGTTAAATAGAAGAAAAAAAAATCAAAGAACTAAGGCCAAAATAAAAAAAAATCAAAATTAAAACTAAAAAGTGATTGCAAAGTTGTAATTGGTATGAGTTTCCACATTTAATAAAGTTTGTTATGTAAATAGTTAAATAGAAGAAAAAAAAATCAAAGAACTAAGGCCAAAATTAAAAAAAAAAATCAAAATTAAAACTAAAAAGTGATTGCAAAGTTGTAATTGGTATGAGTTTCCACATTTAATAAAGCTTAGATTCTTAGAAAAGAAAAGAAAATTTGGAGAGACTAGAAAACAAAACAAGCTTAGATTCTTAGAAAAGAAAAGAAAATTTGGAAAAACTAGAAAACAAAGGATATGGTGGGTATGTGGGATTCGAACCCGGATTGGCCAATTTATCAGATGATGGCCGCATCCACTAAGCCATAGGAGAGTTTTGTGCTTTCACTTCTACATCAATTTTATATATTAAAAACATATATGTTTTTTAAAGAACTTTGGGCCCTTAGATGCTTTGGGCCCTGTGCGGTGGCACCTCCCGCACAGGCCCAAAGCCGGCCCTGTGTTAAGGTGTTCTTAAGTTGTTTGTTGCACATATCACCTTCTTTATAACACAACTTTTGTTTTTTTATCTGATAATGCCATTCCTATCGGTATGAATCATGAGAGTTAATGTGTCATGGCTAGATGGGTAACAGGTTAGAATTGGCTTGGATTGAAATTAGTCATTTTTGTTGACTTCGAAACTGGTCGGTTTGGGCTGGGTTGCTCTAGAGCCTGCTCTATTTTTGTATAACGAATAGATTAATTTTGTTAATCACAATAATTTGTATTAAGGGTGTTCATAAAGACGTAAGCGATGTCGAATCAAAGTGATTTCTATTATAGGTGTCTATAAACTATGACAAATCGAAACAAATCAGTTGTTTCAACCGACTCTAAGAAGTTGGCTCGATCTTCAAACGACTTAAGGTGGTTGGGGCATATGTCGAAAATTAGTGACACTGTATAACTTCTTGTGATATTAGTCGGGACACCCGCCACAACGCGCGGGCATTCCCACTATCTTTATATATAGAGAATGGTAGCATGTTCTTAGTTGATCAAATTTATATAATCTTAATATCTTTGTCAGGACAAGAGTTTGGTGAAGGAGGGGCAGTATGTTACTTTTGTTCAAAGCGGAGCCCAACCAATTTGGCGTCAAGAGTCTACTCACCACATACAAGTTCGTATGGTTCAAGGTTGACTCAGGTACACAAAATAATAACACTTCACCAGAGTAACTTGCAATAACTATTCAGTTCTTTTTTCTTTATGGATATTAGATTTTGTAGTACATTTATTCATTACAAAGTGTTTTTCCCCTCCACCAAAGAACAAAAGAAAACACAAGATACTTTTTTTTTTCTTTTTGAGTTTATACTTGTTGAAAACCAACCAGTTGTCATTTTCTACGTTGATCTTCAGTGGCGAAGCTTGAGATTTTCGACCGGGGTTTTTAATGTTTTTAGGTGTGAATTATGTTCTCGGCCCGTATTTTTAACTCCGCTGCAACGCGCGGGTTCCCCACTAGTATATCTCATATGTACTAAAAGGTAATTTACCCCTGAAATTTTAAGACGACAGTGGAAGGGTCATGCCTTATTCCCTGTTCTTTCATCATCTTCTCCCAATTTTGCCCCCCCAATTCAAAATGGATTACGCCCACAATCAAGTCTACATCTGAATAACACTGGTAAGATGACTCAAAGCGTCACTGCAATTAGTATTACAATCAATTAGGCACATCAATGTAATCAATTCTGGACGATTGGATGGCAGCAACTCTAATTCTCCCGGTGAAGAAGACGGACCGTACAAAATCCATTTATATCCAGTTTCATCAGATTGTTATAAAGGAGAGTGAGGTGTGAGGGTTTCCCTTCACCGTCGTTGCCAACCCCACTGCCACTGTCTGACGCGATGGTTGTTGCTTGCGGACTGATTTAAGATGAACGAAGGCGAGATTATTCAACACATTTGGCGGACCACAAGTATGAGTTTTAAATTTTGAGTTGTGAAACAAAAGGGTTTAAATTATCGTATTGAATCCCAGATTTGATTGTTAACTGTCGTCGTCTTGCGTTCTGATCGAGTCATCATCTGGTCAATTTTAGTTCGAATTAATCGACTCATTGCTGCTTTACTAGGAAATTTTGAAGAACCCTTGAAAAGCTTCATCTGGGTTTTTTTGACAAGGTGCCCTTTTAGAAGTCTTTGATTTTAGAGTAAATTTCTGTTTTCGTCCCTGAGGTTTGTCCATTTTAACTAGTTTAGTCCAAAAATCTAATTTATAACAAAACCATCCTTAAGGTTTGCTTTCTTAACGCTTTTCATCCCTAAGGTTTGCATTTCTTAACGCTTTTCATCCCTAAGAATTAAATGAAAAAGCACCCATAGGGATGAAAAGCGTTAAGAAATGCAAACTTCAGGGCTGGATTTGTTATAAATTAGATTTTTGGACTAAATTGACAAACCTCAGGGACGAAAACAGAAATTTACTCTTGGTTTTATTACATAACTTTTGCTTATATTCAAGTTCATTCTGATTATTGTTGCTAATACAGGGAGTATGCGGTAGGATTAATGGGTTAAAACGGGTCTAGGTTACCTTGTCATTTTTAGTACAGACTAGAATGAATTGCATTAACCCACAATTACATTTTGTTTAGTTTTTTTTTTTTTTCATAGTATTAATAGCAGATTATGAATAAAAATCAATATTACTTTGTTATGAAATAGGCAAAGAATCTTTTAAAATAAGAATTCATTCATAATTTCATATATTGCGTACGAAGGGCACCAGATTCTTTAGAGGAAGCTCGAAATATTAAAGAGTGACTCTTCATAAATTGGCAGACGGGTGACATAACTTTTGCTTATGTTCGAGTTGATTGTGATTATTGTCGTTAATATAGGGAGACTTCCCTCACTGGGTTGATTGTTTAACTACTTTTATGACATAACTACTCTTCATAAAAATGGAAAAAAAAAAAAGATGTGTCATAGGACTGACCCGACAAGTGTGGGCCCTACTAAGGGAACGGAGTAGGCGAAGTGAAGCAAGCAACATGGGTAGATTTGGAAAAACAACCTGTGTTATGCCATTCCAGAGGATGCTAACTGAGGATGATAAACGGACTGACCAGTGCATGACTTTGCAGTCAAAACATTTGCAAATGAAATTTTGTTTAATGGTCACCCAAGCGGAGACTACAGGTGAAATTTTGATAAACTAACGTAAAATTATCGACTCCGCTGCAACGCGCGTAAGCTTTAGAGGCGAAAGGGTGCTTAAGGTATATTATGTTTTTTTGGTAACCCATAACATGCTCGCTTCGTTTGCAGCTCTATGTACATGTAAATAAGTTTGATTTTTCCAAGCGATTTAACTTTTTAAACTATTATGGCAACAAGAAGTATGCATACCCGAGACCAGTGGCATCGGCTGCGGCTCAAGTAGTGATGTCGTGTTCACTTCTCTACTATGCCGTTAGTGCACTAGGGGCGATATACATTGTCTCAGTTGTGATGGGATCGTGTTACGGGGCCCATTGTGCCATCTGCTGTGTCAGAACTATTCGGGCTAAAGAGTGTTTGTGCATTGTATAACTTTCTTACACTTGCTACCCCAGCCGGTTCACTAATTTTCTCCGTCATTGCTAGCGGCATTTATGACTATGAAACCAAGATTCTAAGTGCTACAAACCTTAACACGCTCACAGATGGCAAAGCACTGACGTGCTATGGAACCATATGCTACTCCATCACTTGCGGAATTATCTTGTCAGTTCTTTGTCTCATGGCATTTGTCTTGAGTATGATTGTGCTGTATAGGACTAAGAGAGTCTATGCAAAACTTTACGGGAGTTCTTGAAGTTTGATCGCGCTCTCGGACTAGACCGTGGTTGTATCATGTGTGTTAGACTCATAGATTTAAGGTTTGGTAAAGATGGAGCCATTTAGAAGAATATCGATTCTTTGGTACACTGCTAAACTCTTCTTCTTTTTTGGTTGTCCTGCAAATTTAGTACAGCATTCAAGTTTTATTTGTAGAATATAAGCAACTTAACTGAGGGCACTAAATAACTTGGATTTAATAACCAAGGGCACTATATATATATGACTAGAATGGGATTTACGGCCGTGTATTGTCGACACCGCTGTAACGCGCGGTTTCACACTAGTATATACTAGGTTTTTTACCCGTCGCGTGTTGCGGCGGCGCCGACTCGTTTTCGAACTAAATTTATGTTGAAGCGTAGAGCAATCCAAATTCATACTGTTGAGTGAAAAATGTATTATATCTGACTCGACTTGTTTCCAAACAAAATTTACTACAAAACAAAGTGCAACTCAAATCGAATGGAATAATTCAAAAGTTATGTAATTCGTTAACCATATAAAAACACGCGTTTTAGCGTATCCAATTGAACTCAATATAACCTATATAAGCATTGCGATTGGATTAAAACGTAATGTAATCGAATTTTTACCATACAGTCATAACGTATTATATGTGACCCGACTCATACATAGAAAACGTAACGGTATAAAGGAAAATTTGACATGTGTAATCAAAAGGGATTAATAAGAGATTTAAATAAAGGAAAAAATGAAATCACAATTTGATTCCACTCGATTGAATACAAAATTTATGGAACATATATAAAAAAAGCACAAAAACATATTGTATATATATATATATTATTAACTAGTCTATAGACCCGCGTATTACACGGGCTTTTTTTATATATGTATATATTATAAATCTCTAAGTATATCATAGAACTGAAATTACATTTTGTATTTGATAGTGGAAACGGTCAATTAGAGTCTACGAAAAGATTCAACTGAGTAACATGTTTCATTAAAAAAACAAAAAACTGAAATGACCAAATGTATCAAAAGTATTTGAATGCTATCGTTTTATTAAAAAGAAATCTTATGTCATACTTTTGATAATATGTTTTCGTTAGTTATTAACAATACATCAAACATTACAAAATGTCTATATATAAAAATATAGAATGCACAAAAGTTGTTGAAACGTTGGCCTAACATGACTCATATCCTTTTGATCCGTAAAAAATCACCCGTTTTGATATGAACCCGTTACAAACTGAAAAGAATATAAATAAGATTCAGACCCTTTCCATTAAAAGAGAAACAAAAATCCTATTACAAATATGTAATTGAACTGAGTAGTTCATAGTACTCATCTGAAGCATAAATTATTGTAAAATACAAGAATTAATCGGAAACCACAACTAATATGTGGAATATGAAAATTATAGATCATATGAAAAAACTTAAACATAACTATTCATTTTAAAAAGTATTAAAATCATAGGTTTTAAAATTATAGATAATCTCCGTTTAAAGAAAAGTTAAAGTATTCTTTTAATAAAAACTTTATGTATTATTTTTAATTATCAATCTTGAATTTTAATTAATATAAATATCAATAGCATAATATTAATAATAATCATTAATTAGAATTAGATATTTATTAAATAATATTATTAATAATTTGTATAAGAAAATGCCATGTGGCATTAGTTGAAATTTTGAATGACATGTGGCATTACTTGGAGTTTTTTATTAGATTTAGATTCATAACAAATAGATGAATAGTACATTTTGTCTTTTGTGGAGTTTTTTTTTTACATCGTAAACTATTGGATTTTATTTTGTATTTATATATATATATATATATATATATATAGTGTGAGGTTCATTGGGGAACACTTAAAAAGTGGGGAACAGTGGGGAACCGACTCAAACGAACTCCGATTGGACTCATTTCAGCGGCGTTGGAACCATCTCGTCGAACCCTAACTAGGATCTCTTGACCCTAAACCCTAAATCATAACCCCTAAACCCTAAATATATTAGGGTTTGGCTTTTAGGGTTTAGCTTTAGGGTTTAGCCTTAGGGTTTAGCTTTAGGGTTTAGAGTTTAGCTTTAGAGTTTAGGGTTTAGCTATAGGGTTTAGCTTTAGGTTTAGCCTTTAGGTTTAGCTTCTAGGGTTTATAGTTTAGATTTTACGGTTTAGCTTAAGTTTTAGCCTTATTTTTTAGCTTTAGGGTTTAGAGTTTATGAATTATGATTTAGGGTTTAGGGTTAAGAGATCTTAGTTAGGGTTCGACGAGCCGGTTCCAACGCCGCAGGAATGAGTCCAATCGGAGTTCGTTTGAGCCGGTTCCCCGCTGTTCCCCGTTTTTTTAGTGTTCCCCAATGAACCTTCCCCTATATATATATATATATATATATATATATATATATATATATATATATATATATATTAATTCATAACAAAGGGATGAATAGTACATTGTCTTTTGTGGATTTTTTTTTTATTACATTGTAAACTATAGGATTTTATTTTGTAATTTTTTATATGATTTAACACAAATGTTAAATGAGTTTAATCTTTTATTTGTTTTTTTACGTTTTTTTTTTTTTCAAATTTGGTCGTTGTTTGTTGTTACTTAGCACGGTGTATGGTATTCATATTTGGTCTCTCATGATTTTATCCCTGGACTTTCTAATATGTGTCGATATTAATTCGACTTCGTATATATATATTAATTCATAACAAAGGGATGAATAGTACATTTTGTCTTTTGTGGAGTTTTTTTTTACATTGTAAACTATAGGATTTTATTTTGTAATTTTTTATATGATTTGACACAAATGTTAAATGAGTTTAATCTTTTATTTGTTTTTTTACGTTTTTTTTCCCAAATTTGGTCGTTATTTGTTGTTACTTAGCACGGTGTATGGTATTCATATTTGGTCTCTCATGTTTTTATCCCTGGACTTTCTAATATGTGTCGATATAAATTCGACTTCGTCTAGAATTTGCTTCATGTGAGTCACTTGGTGTTAGCAATTAGTGTTTTAATCGTAGTTCGGTTGCTACTTAACATAGTTTTACCCCCTCCCCCGCGCAATGCAACGATGGTGGCACGGTTTTACACACCCGCCCGCAACGCGGGGGGCTTAAAACTAGTTATATTTTATATTAAAACATAGATCGAATCAAATATACGCTGATACGCACATAAAAATTAGTATATTTCACTCACTCAAGGTAATAATGTATTTTGAAGTAATGTATGGAGTAATGTATTGTCTTAATGTATTAAATATATTATTATTGTTAGAATATAAAACGCAGAGAAACCTTAGTTAGTATTTACCTTTGTAGCTTTGTTTGTTATTTACTTTTGTAGTTAAATTAAGTAAAGTTGTTGAAATGAAGGCTAAAGCAAACAAATGATAAAAGAAATTAATAGCGTACAAACGAAAATAAGAGTAGGGTTGGTGGCATGTAGCCACCGACCTTTCTCTTTAATATATATGAAATGAAGACTGAAGCAAACAACTAATAAAAGAAATTAATAGCATACAAACGAAAATAAGAATAGGATTGGTAGCATGTAGCAACCAACTTTTCTCTTTAATCTATAATCTATAAATTTATAATCTATAAACCTATATAAAGCATGTAGCCCAATTTTTCTCAATCCTCCTCTCTCAAACTCCAAATTTCACCTATACTTTCAAACCCCAGACGGGCCCCGTGTTCGAGGCCCCGTGTTCGATTCAGGCGGTTATTGGCGAGGTGAAGACGGTTAGTCATCTTTGGGTAAAACACCGCTCGAAACAATTGGATCTGGACTGGGAAGTTTGGAAAGGTTTCAATTTGTACAAGGTGGGTTGGTAGAGTTTGGGTATAGGCAAGGATGGCTGTGTTGTTGTACTGTTTGTTTCTTTATGTTGTAGTCTAGTTACCTGCTAGTCTGCTTTTGTTTTAATAATATTCTTTCGTTGGACGTTCAAAAAAAAACTTTCAAACCCCAGACAACCCACACACCTGTTTTGTGTTGCGGTGTGACGGTGGACCCCACGTCGGAAGCTTCTAGAAGATTGTATGTCGGTAACATTCCTCGGACGACAACTAATGATGACCTCCAGAAGGTTTTTGAAGAACATGGTGCTGCTGAGAAAGTTGAGGCATTTGATTTGTGGGTGTTTTTTTTTAGAGTAAACTGCCATTTTGGTCCCTGTGGTTTGGGCACTTTTGCTATTTTAGTTCAAAGGTTTCATTTTTAACCTGTGGGTCCAAAAAGGTTTCACAGTTGCTATTTTAGTTCACTGGGTTAACTTCATCCATTTTTTCTGTTAACGAGAAGGCCAATTTGGTCATTTTGTATGTAATTCTGTTAACTAAAAGGACAATTCAGCCATATAAAATGACCGAATTCGCCTTCTCGTTAACAAAAAAAATGGATGAAGTTAACCCAATGGACTAAAATGGCAACTGTGAAACCTTTTTGGACCCACAGTTTAAAAATGAAACATTTGGACTAAACTGGCAAAAGTGCCCAAACCACAGAGACTAAAATGACATTTAACTCTTTTTTTTATTTTGGTTGTGTTGTGTTTGTTGGGTTTTGTGATTTTGACTTTTGAGGTCAAATGGTATTGTTCAGCTTGACCAACTTATTCAAGTTAAATTATACTATATCTTTTATTCACAGGTGACTTTTGTTGGAAACAATAATGCATCTTTTCCATGAATAATTGGAAAAGTACAACCCTGTACACATGAAAGTGTAGCACAAGAGACTAATGTAGACTTGTATATCACTAATGGCACGGGGTGGGTACTAAATAATAAAGATCGACAATGACACGTCAACCCTAGACCAAAAATGGTATGGTTTACGAAGTCATCTTGTTTAACTATAAGACTTTGAAAGCCATAAAAATGTTCTTTTATTTTGTTTCGGATGTGACCATTCATTTGACCCTCCACCCAATCAAGTGTATTTGAAAATTGGTCGGTATTGAAAGTATTCATGTATTGTATTTCGAATGAATGAAGTGTACAGGGGACCCTATTACTTATAGGGGTATAGCCTAACAAACATAACAAACATCACACTAAATATGGGATACAATATCACATCAAATACTATAGAATATCTCATAAAATATATTATGCTAATATGCCCCCGCAGTTTGAGCGTGGTGAGGTCCAACACTCAAACTGGATCTGAAAGACTGAAAAAGCTGGCGTGAGAGTCCTTTGGTGAAGATGTCTTCATACTGAAAGGCTGAAGGTACATGGAGTACACGTATTTGGCCTAGTCGAACCTTCTCCCGAACAAAGTGAATATCAATTTCTACATGCTTTGTTCTCTGATGTTGTACCGGGTTTTCGGTCAAGTAAACAGCTGACACGTTATCACAGTAGACAACCGTGGCTCGTCGAAGTGGAACATGTAGCTCTAATAATAAATTCCGTAACCAAGAAGTCTCTGCAACTGCATTAGCAACCCCCATATATTCCGCTTCGGCACTAGATGTAGAGATAGTGGGTTGGCGTTTTGATGACCAAGAGACTAAGTTAGCACCAAGGTATACGCAGTACCCGGAAGTAGAGCGCCTGGTGTCGGGACAACCCCCCAGTCTGCATCAGGGTAGGCTGTGAGAGAGTGAGAAGGAGAAGGTGTGAGTCGAATGCCATAATCTATGGTTCCCTGTAAGTAGCGTAGAATACGCTTCATGAATGCTAAATGAGGTTCCCGGGGTGCATGCATGTATAAGCAAACTTGTTGAACCGCGTACGAGATATCGGGACGAGTGAAAGTTAGGTACTGTAAGGCACCTGCAATGCTGCGATACATCGAGCCGTCGGATAAAAGAGCACCAACATCGGCACTTAGTTTAGCTGAGGTGTCGGCTGGAGTTGAGCAAGGTTTGCATGATGCCATATTAGCCCTGTGTATAATATCTTTGGCGTACTGCGATTGAGATAGAAACAAGCCGCGGGAGTCTCGTGTCACATGAATACCCAAGAAATGATGTAATGGCCCTAAGTCTGACATGGCAAATTCCCGTGAGAGGCATGTAATGATGTCATTAAGAAGTGACTGCGACGATGCTTTAATGACAATATCATCCACGTACAGTAGCATGTAAGCTATGTGAGAGCCATGTTGATACACAAAGAGTGAAGTATCACATACACTGCTTTTGAACCCTTGAGATGTGATAAAAGTGTGAAATCTAGTATACCAAGCCCGCGGTGCCTGTTTGAGTCCATAAAGAGACTTGCGCAAACGGCACACATGATTCGGGAAGTTACGGTTGACGAACCCGGCCGGTTGATGCATATAGACTGTTTCACTTAGGTTCCCATGTAAGAATGCGTTTTTTACATCTAGTTGGTGTATCGGCCAACCCTGTGATAAACCAAACGATAAAACGGTTCGAATAGTAGCCGGTTTAACAACCGGGCTAAAGGTCTCCATGCAATCAATACCCACTGTTTGAGACTTTCCATTAACAACCAATCGTGCCTTGTACTTGTCTAGAGAACCATCAGCCTTAAACTTGTGGCGAAACAACCACATACAACGAATGACCGGAGTGTCGTGTGGGCGAGGTACTAATTCCCAAGTACCATTTTCCATCAAGGCTTTATACTCATTAGTCATGGCGTTTTGCCAATTAGGATCGGAAAAAGCAGATGCATAATTTTTTGGTACCGGGGAGATCGGTGTGGAGGTGACATTGCATGAGTAACGAGGATTTGGTTTAGTGATGCCGTGTTTGAGACATGTGTGCATGGAGTGGGTGTTCTGAGTATTTGTTGTAGTGGTTGATGTAGGGAATTGTGGTAGTGGATTAGGTGGGGCCGTAGGTATGTGTGGTTGTAGAACAGTAGGTGGGGTGTTGGGTATTGAAGTAGTGGGATGGTCAAAGTTTGGGTTGGGAATTAATGTGTCAACAGAGAATGGTTGTGAATATTGTAAATTGGTAGGTGATTCACAAGTGGAAATGGGTGGGGCCATATGCTGGTTTGATAATGGGGTTTGTCACACCCCAACCGATGGCGGAATCATCGGGGCGCGGCACTGAGCGAAACAGATTGTTCAGAAGTTTCCACAACAACTATCATACAATTCAGTTATATAACACGTCCCATACCGTGTCCCAAATAATAACAAGTTATCATAGAAATCAACTAAACAATATGGGAACTGTTCCGACAACTCAAATTCTTAATTATTACAGACCGAAAGTAAATATTGTTTTAAGACTTCTAGACGGCTAACTGTGGATCTTACTGACTACAGGTGCCAGTACAAGATCTACAGATAATTATGACCCTGGAGCAGGTATGTGGACACTGTCCTAAGGTCACAGGCTCCTAGAAGCTTATTATTGCCTCGCTTCCCTAGCACGCTAGTAGCTTAAACACCTGTCACATACGTTAAAATAAAAGTCAATACATATAATGTAAAGGTGAGTACACAAGTTTGATATAGCATATAGAGTTCGAATAGTTTACGCATAACCAAGCACGTACACAAGGGCAAACGATGCATGTAAATTATCAACATGGGACCATCGATACCAACGACTTCAAGTTGACTGTCCGAGACAGTTCGCAATACATGATTACCACCGTAACCCATGCAAGTAATTGTCCTTAGCAACCCCCGTGTGAACGGGTGCTGAGTCCAAACTATAGTACTACGTTGCTAAAGCAGGCAGATAGCACTCCACGTGTAAACATAATAAACAGCAATCATTTAGACAAGTAATACATGCAAGTAGGTTAGCGTTCAAATAGTTTGTGTTGTTTGTGAATTTGATAGATTACGTATGTAACACCCAAAAGTGCTGAAAGCAAAAAGGGATCGAGTATACTCACAGTGGTTGATCGTGGATTGAGAGAAGCACTGAGAATAGGTTAGCCTGAATAGTTCGATAACACAACGATGAGTAACGCGGAAAAAGTAAACAATGTACTTGGATCGAGTAGGCCATTCGATCGGACAGCAGTTCGATCGAGTGGGCTGTTCGATTGGTTTGAAAGTCCGTTCGAACATCCATTCGATCGGCCGGCTGGCTCGATCGGCTGGTTCCTTCAAGTGGATTGTTTCTTCCTTTGATGTGAAGGAGGTGTTTGTGTATGATGGTTTGTACTACCTTTCAGGTTGGCCGATCGAACAGCTGTTCGATCGGTTAGCCCAACCGATCGGTTAGCATTGCATTGTTTTCAAATATGTCACTCGATCGGTTGGCATGCTCGATCGGGTGACACTCCAATGTTTCGAAAAGTCTAAGTGTTGAAATGTAGTATCTCATGATTCGAGTAGTAATGATTACAATCGAGTGGCTCGATCGATCGAACAGAACTCACTCAATATTACACTTCATGATTTTGTGGGACTAAGTGCTAGTCGATCGGTTAGCCTAGCCGATCGGCTGGCATAGTCGTTCGGTTGGGCTGTTCGATCGAACAGCCTAGCCGTTCGGCCAGCTTCTCGATTCGGTTAACCTATCACTTAACACTTGGTTATTCCCGTTAATTGTTGATGTTTTAGAGATATTTTGACTACGAGTTGAACCACGAAGCTGAAGTCCCTACTTAGTCTACTGACTCGAGCAGGAATCACCCAAGCTCGGCCAGAGGCGGTTTGGAACTTAAGTTTAACGTTTAACCCGAAATCGGTATATCTCTCGGTAGAACCCGAATCTTGAACCATGTGTTTGTTTAGGTTGATTTGTAAATCGGTTCAAGTCTCGTCTTCACCTTTTTGAGTGTAAAAGAGTTGAAAGATAGATGAAAACCCATCTTCCAATCCTTTTCCACCGTGAAATGTTAAGATCTTTGGTAGATTTTAAGTTATTGATGTGGAAATCGGTTAGATCTAGCTTATTCATGGTTGAATGAAGTCAAGAACATGAAGTTCTTGATGAACACCAAGAACACCATGATGACATCACTCAAGAACACCTAGATCTTGGTGATTTCATGGATGAAATCCAAGTTTTGAAAGATAGAAAGATGTAGAATCGATTAATGAACAAAAACGTACAAGGATTAGAGCAAAATACTTACCGGTTTGAGAGAAATCTGAGATTTAGTGAGAAGAAGAGGCTGGTCGGTCAGAGCTTTTCCAAAAGTGGAAAGTTTGACAAGGACAGCCCTATTTATAGGCTTCCGAAAGAGGAAAGGGTCAGCTGATCGAACAGCATCCCTGATCGAGCAGCTGCTCGATCGAACAGCCTGTTCGATCGGCTAGCCTGTTCGATCAGGTTGCCCTGTTCGATCGGCTAGCCTGTTCGATCAGGTTGCCCTGTTCGATCGGCTTGCCTAGTTTTGAGTGTTTCGCGACGATTTGTGATATTTCGAGTTCGATGAACGATGATTTGAGAATGATAGAATTCCTAATCAAATTACTTTTAGTAGTAGTCGAGACTATACTTAACATACAAGCATCCTTACAACCATTTCGGGTTCGATTTCCATTGAGTTTGATTCACCTTTGAGTCTTGATTGATTTTGATTGATTCACCACACACTTTAACATAAAAGTAAACATGCACAAGTAACACATAAGGCACACACACACGTATAAAAGTACCAAAATCCCCACACTTGAGTTTGATGATTGATTTGATTAGGTTGATTATTGATTGACTAGCTTTATTGCGTTGTTACTTCCTATCATTCACAGTCGGTCGTTGATTCACAGTTCGATTATCGTCCGATTAGTTTGATTATACAACACTTACTCCAAATAATACGAAAATCAAAAATGAAACTAAAATGAAATTAATCTTTATTAATCTTTAATTCCAATAACAGTCAACACTTGACTTTGACTTTTGGAAAACACGGGGTGTTACAGTCTCCCCTCCTTTAGGGAATTTCGTCCCGAAATTAGGCCGAGAACCGTACATCGCCGTGTGATTTTACCAATTTGATGCTTCAGATCTATCTGAACAACTGCGGGTACTTGGCCTTCATGTCACTTTCGAGTTCCCAAGTGAACTCCGCGCCTCGTTTGCCTTCCCATCGTACTTTTACAATAGGAATGCGAGAGCGTCTGAGTTGCTTGGTCTGTCGGTCCATGATTTCGACAGGCTTTTCCACGAAGTGTAGCGTCTCATTGACCTGAAGATCGTCGAGTGGTATTATTGCGTCGTGGTCGGCAACGCACTTTCGAAGGTTTGAAATATGGAAAGTCGGGTGGACATTGCTGAGTTCCTCCGGTAATTCGAGTTTGTAGGCAACCTTACCGATCCTTTCCAGAATCTTAAAAGGTCCAACAAATCGAGGCGCAAGTTTCCCTCTTTTGCCGAATCGGACTACTCCCTTCCAAGGTGATACCTTTAGGAGCACGTAGTCGCCAACTGCAAATTCGCGGGGCCTGCGTCGTTTATCGGCGTACATCTTTTGTCTGTCCCGGGCCTTCACCAAATTTTCCCTTATCTGGTGGATCTTGTCAGTCGTTTCTTGCAGAATCTCGGGCCCAGTCAATTGTGAATGACCGACTTCGTGCCATACAATAGGCGAGCGACATCTCCTACCATACAAGGCTTCGAAAGGTGCCATTTCGATGCTGGAGTGATAGCTATTATTGTACGAAAATTCGACCAACGGTAGGTGTTTGCTCCAACTACCACCAAAATCGATGACACACGCACGGAGCATGTCTTCAATAGTACGAATCGTTCTTTCAGTCTGCCCGTCGGTTTGCGGGTGGAATGCGGTACTCAAATTCAGCGTCGTACCCAGAGCTGCTTGAAAAGTTTCCCACAATCTCGATGTAAACCGAGCGTCGCGATCAGAAATGATGTCTCGAGGCGTACCATGATTCTTAATGATCTCGTCGGTGTAGATTTGGGCTAGCTTGGCCACCTTATAGTCTTCTCGTATTGGCAGAAAGTGGGCTGATTTGGTTAGACGGTCGACTATAACCCAAATACTGTCGTGACCTGATGGCGTGGTCGGAAGCTTAGTTATGAAATCCATAGCTATGCTTTCCCACTTCCATACGGGTATCGGCGGTTGTTCGAGTAAGCCTGACGGTCTTTGGTGTTCAGCCTTGACTCTTGCACAAGTTAAACAGCTACCAACATATAGAGCAATATCCCTTTTCATCCCAGGCCACCAGTACTTGTAGCGAAGGTCCTGGTACATTTTGTCCGCACCGGGATGAATGGAATATCGGGATTTGTGGGCTTCGTTCATGATGATCTTTCGCAAATCTGTCCTCCTCGGAACCCAGATTCGGTCCAGATAATAGAATATCCCGTTGGCTTTGCTCACGAGCTGAGTTCCATCGTGATAGATTCGTTCTTTCTTCAACGTACGCTCGTTAAAGCAAGCGTGTTGTGCTTCACGGATGAGAGCATCGAGGTTATACTGAGCCTGGATGTTTCGAACACCTATCACGTAATTCTTTCTGCTGAGGGCGTCTGCAACTACATTCGCCTTGCCTGGGTGATAACGGATCTCACAGTCGTAATCGTTGAGAAGTTCTACCCATCGGCGTTGACGCATATTGAGTTCTCTCTGGTTAAAGATATGTTGTAAGCTCTTGTGATCGGTGAAGATCGTACACTTTGTACCATACAGGTAGTGTCGCCAAATCTTTAAGGCAAAGACAACTGCGCCTAGCTCGAGGTCATGGGTTGTATAGTTCTTCTCGTGGATTTTGAGCTGTCGAGATGCGTAGGCTATAACCTTGTCTCGTTGCATGAGAACACAGCCAAGTCCAAGGTTTGAAGCATCACAATAGACAACGAAGTCATCGCTTCCGTCCGGCAGTGTAAGAACTGGTGCATGGCACAGCATGTGTTTGAGGGTTTGGAAAGCAGTCTCCTGCGCGGTTCCCCACACAAAAGGCTTGTCTTTATGAGTAAGGGAGGTAAGCGGTACAGCAATCTTTGAGAATCCTTCGATGAATCGCCGGTAGTAACCAGCTAATCCGAGAAAAGAGCGAACTTCTGACGGATTCTTTGGCGTAACCCATCCCTTGACTGCCTCAATCTTTGCAGGATCAACGTGTATACCCCGACTATTCACAATGTGACCCAAAAATTGAACCTCCTCCAACCAGAACTCACACTTGGAGAACTTGGCGTAGAGTTGGTTTCCCTGAAGCAACTCGAGAACCAGTCGCAAATGCTGCGCATGTTCGGCCCTCGATCTGGAATAGATCAGGACATCGTCGATAAATACAATGACGAAACGATCTAAGAACGGTTTACACACGCGATTCATCAGATCCATAAAGACCGCGGGTGCGTTGGTCAAACCAAAAGGCATGACAACAAATTCGTAGTGGCCGTATCGGGTTCGAAAAGCGGTTTTGGGTATGTCTTCCTCTTGAATCCGCAACTGATGGTAGCCTGAACGCAGATCAATCTTGGAGAAACACTGAGCACCTTGTAGTTGGTCAAACAGATCATCGATTCTTGGTAAGGGGTATCGGTTCTTGATGGTCAGCTTGTTCAATTCCCGGTAATCGATGCACATTCGGAACGACCC